>NW_016826794.1:33403-36059 GCF_001698545.2 Rhinopithecus bieti | reverse complement strand
AAAGAAAGAAAATGGCCTTCTAGGTAACTAGGAAAATGTTGAAGCTTTTCAAAGCTTCCTGTGCACATCTTGTTCCCTGGCATTTCTTTTTAAATTTTTTAATCAGCTTCTTAATTGCCCCAAGTTTTATTGCTGTCTTAGGCAATTTCAGTGTTAAACAATTGCCACTGATTGTTTTCAGTACTCTAAGGAAAAGGCTATTTGCACTGAGCAAGGTCTGAGTTAGGTAAAATAAAGATAAGCCCTGTGAATTGGGATTTTAGTGGAAATGCCATACAGGTCAAATAATGACAGTTCTAAGAATAGTTGTTTTGGGAGGTTCTATACTCATTCTTCCCCTTCCAGTGGCCACTAGCCTGCTGATTTTCATCATGATTATGAGCTTTTGGTTTTCAAGTTTACTGTGGAGCTGGGAATGGGGTGGGACTGTGAACAAGGCAAGTTTAAATGCCACAAACCTCACAGTGTTTAACTAAGATTCAGCCACTTTTCTTGAATAAATGCTTCTTAGACTGTTGCGAGCCTATGGTTAATTTCCAGAGTTCTAGAAAATTGATTTTCCATTTTTTCCAGTGTTCTTATTGCTTTTATGGAGGAGTGGCTTTTGGATATCCTTATTTCACATTATTGCCAACAGTCATTCCCCTAGGTATCCCCTAGGTATTACTAATCTGGTTATTAATATTGATTAATGTGTCATGGTTTAACTTTAGACTTCAAGGAAATGCTTATTTTGGCTTATTCTGGATGGCTCTGGTAGTTTTAGGCCAAGTTTCTAGCAGCTCAGCATGAAATTGTACTTAGAGTATTTAATGGCTATTGGCCATTGTGTGTCAGTCCAAGGAATCATTGTTGGATCATTGAGGATATTATCCTCCTTCAAAGCCTGTTCTGAAAGAATTCCATAGTGTTTTCACCTTCTTTTCTGAGTGGTCCTTTTCAATCCGTTTCACTATTCCTGAAGAGAGAGACAGCAATGTCCTCACTTCAGACACAAACTGCAGAAGGAATTTTCTTTCAGTTATTTTAAATGTTACCAATGAGTTGCAAGTCAAAAGCTAACTTATTTGAAAATCAAGTAACAGAAATAAAAGTAAATGAAAGACCGTCTCGGCCTCCCAAAGTGCTGGGATTACAGGCGTGAGCCACCGCGCCCGGCCATCATGTCTGTGTCTTTCATGGACCTAGAGAACAGAATGTTAGCAGTTGTCGATGTTAAGTTATTTTCCTCATCTATCAAATCAAATATGAGAATCTTCTTTCACTTCCTTTTGTGGACCAGTTTTCTTAAAGTTATAGCCAGACTCCACATGGATAGTGGAGTCATAACAATGTCCACACAATGTCGTAAATGGAAAGTAAAATATTCATGTTAATCGGGAATTTACATTCCTATATACCTCCCACCTTTACTCTAAATCCTCAAATGGTGATTTTGAGGGGATTACCTGTTTTTTAAACCGTGTACACTTGTCTTGATATTGGGACAGTGTAGCTAAGGAAAAAGAATATTTGTTTCTACAAAGGTCTTTCATGAGTTCATTTACTCGTGCAACTTATATTTGTTGAGAGTCTACCTGGTCCCCATTAGTGCATTAGGTGCTGGCAATACGAGCAGTCAACAAGGTGGACCAAGTCCCTCCCCTTATAAACTTACATTCTAATGAGAGGAAGCAGACGTTAAACATGTTTTATGCAAATAAATACACACATAATAATAACACATTTTGAATAGTGCTATGAAAGAAAAAGGGAGGAGGCTTTGACAAAGAATAATGAGAGTTTTAATCTAGATTGGGGTGCTTGGCAATGGAACTTATACTTCAAGGTTTCATCTGGCTTTGTAATTGAAACAAAGTGCATGGTTAATATAGATTTATCTCTTTTACCCTAAATTGACAATGAGAAACTCAGTTTGGGAGCTTTGATATTGAACCCTTTGCTCATAATTTCCTGCTCTTGTTCATTCAGCAACTATTTATCAGGTACCCACTATGTGCTAGGCATTGTGCTAGGTACTGGCATAAGGTGCAATGAATAAGGCACATGGTGTTTCTACCTTCATATGGAGTTTACAGTCAGTCTGGTGGGAGGAGAAAAGAATAATTACATTTCAGGTGGTGAGACATGCTAAAAAGAAAATGAAGCAAGGCAAGGGGGAAAGGGAAATCTGGGGTGGGGGTTAGTCACTATTTTAAGTAAGGTGGATAGAAAAGGCCTTTCTGAGAAGGTAATATTTAAGTAAAGAACTGAAGAAAGCAAGAGAGCCAGCTTTGGGGATTTCTGGTGGAAGATTATTTCTAGATAGAGGGAGCAACCAATGACCAATATAAAGGATATTAGGCTGGAACGTGCTTGTGTGTTTTAAGAACAGTAAGGAGGCCAGTGTGGTGGGAGCAGCATGAGCCAGGTGGAGGATGGCAGAAGGTAAGCTCGGAAAAATAGTGTGTGGAATGGGAATGCTAGCATGTAAACCTTGTAGTCATTGTAAGGAGTTTGGCTTTTTATTTATCTGCTGAAATAAATGATAGTGATCCTCTAAGAAAATGCTTGTCTGTATTGGAGTTGGAGATTTCTTTCCCTCTGGAAGGAACAGAGGGAATGGAGAAGACAGGAATCTTAAAGAGATTAAAAAATATGGCAGCGACCTAGGCAG
>NW_016826794.1:27618-32001 GCF_001698545.2 Rhinopithecus bieti | reverse complement strand
TATGTCAAAGGATTTAAATCTCCTTCTTTTGTAACTTTTCCAAATGGAGGGATATCATTCTCAACCAGGTTCAGGCACACAAGACAGTTTCAGACTGACTGTGAATGCTGATATCAGTGCATGGTCTCACAGAGCATGGTCTCACGTTGGGGATACATTTTATTTTTTGGCTAGAAGCTTCCTTTTTTGTGCATGATATTTAATCCTCTCAGCAAATATTCAATGGAAAAAGCTCAAGGCCGAGCCAAAGGCAATTATGAAGCACTTATAGAGTTGGAGACTGACAAGTGGTAATTATTTGGAAATGCTTATTTTCCTTGTCTTTCCACTCCTCTCCCCAACTCCAGCCCACAACCTGGTGTGCACTAACCATTCAGTTTATATTGGCTCATTACCAAACTCTGCCTTTATCATGTCAATGTTATGTAGAGAAATATCAGTAACAAAAACATTTGTGCTACTCCTCTAGCAATGAAGTTAGCTAGAAGTCTAATGATTTCATGTCAGTGCTGAATGTCTTTTCACTATTTCCATTCATTAGTCTCTCAGAAGAGGAAGAAACAGTTCAGTTTGCCCTGTATGTTCCCCTGGAAGTAAGGTGAGTTTAGTTTATTCCTACAGTCTTACCTTTTGTCCCCTCAGCATGGCAGGTGTTCATGCTGCTTTAATCTGTCCAAAGCAATGACTAATCTAACTATTTTTCAGCAATTCTGTTTCAAGCCCTGATCCCATAGCTCCTTTGATCACAAAGTTTTCATGTTGACAGTCGTGCATGTTTACAAATAGAATGCTACAGGGAAACAAAGGAATGAGAAGTAGCCCCTGTGGGACAACACAGTTGTTCATGTGGTCATTGAGAGTCTGATTCAATTCATAAAATAAAATACCATTTGGGAGCGGGGCGGTTCTATCTGTCAGATTTCTAGGCTTCCAAGGACCAGTCAGAAATAACAACAGGATAACATTATGATAACTTGACCGGGGCACTTTCTTCTGTAATTGAAATGAGAGGGCTACCTTCAGGGTAGGCCTAGGAGGAATGAGCAAAGCAGCCATGCTTACCCCTAACAGCTTTGCAGGATACAGTACTACGATCTTCAGGGCATAAATGGGGCTGAGGTAGGAGTGTAAGTTTCTAATTTTTGCACAATATTCTATGACTTGAAATGTGCCAAGAAATCATTTCATTCTTGACTCCAGATTTCAGTGGTCAGTGGCTAACATAGATTTCAAGTGGACTTTGAAAGGCATTTCAGAACTCGATGGAAGTTTGTATAATTGGGAGCTTGTAGAATAATAATTATTCCTCACTAGACTGTAACCTCTATAATGGTAGACATGTGTCTGTTTATGCTCACCAATGCATCCATAAGACTTAGTTATAGTGCCTGGCCCATCATAGCTTTCTACTATATAATTATTAGATAAATTAATGACTTACTGCCCTGATAGCAACTTGACCTTGTCTGCTCTCCTGCTCAGTCACACATTTAGGGAAGGAAACTATTGCTCTCTAGATAAACACAACTAGGTAGTAGTCCTGTTAAAGAAGTTTGGAAGAATTGGCCTCTGCCTGCTTCTTGTCCTATAAACTTTCTGACATATTTTCCCAACAAGTTTATACTACCCTTTTCTCCACTAGAGAGTTAGGCTTAATAAACTTAAGGCTTTGGGTCTTTATTGCATTTGTTTTCTCAATAAAGTTCAGTTCTTTCAAACCATTTGAGATAGGTTTTTTCTGTTACATCAAAGTCTTGCTAGCTTTAAGGAAGATGCCTGCGTTAGGAAGTTAGATGAACTTACTCATGTCCCTCATGTGTTCACAGGTCCTTGAAGATCCTAAGCAAAAGCCTATAAACACTGCCCTAAAAGCATTCTAGAGTGCTTAATTTATAGCCAGGTACAACAATTGTTTATGTATCTGAAGTCCAAACCATGAAAAGGTCAAATAAATAATAATAATAAATAATTTTTTGGCATTTTCTGCCCTCTATTTTGATGAGAAAGAGTAAACAACCTGACATCACAATTGATTTTCTTTGAAACCAATATCCAGGACTTGGGACTTAGTGCATATTCTGTCCAAGTTTCTAAAATTGGTTGTATCTCAAGTACTGGATGATGAGAAATTTTGTTCTCCATGGGAACATTAAAGCCATAAACAGAAACCAATCACTGAAGAAAAAATAGTCATTCATAGTAGATTTTCTGTTTTCCATGTAATTGTTATTTCCTGATTATCTGACAAATTTCAATTTATTTAAAGTAGAAAGAGCTGATAACTTTTAGCTGCCCAGAGTGATCAATTAAGAAATATCCCATTTCCCAATCATACTGAATAAATGAAAGTTGATTGTTGAGATATTTTTGTCATAGTTTTTATATTTTTATTTACTGAATATTTAAGGTTCTTTTATTTCCCTCTGAGATAATTTGCTGTCTGAAAGAATTTTGACTATGCATCCACGATCCAAACATTTAGGCTTTCTGTAAGCTAATATAATAACAGGAAAATAAGTACAATTTCCCATATGAGTATTCATTTTCAGAAAAGTGAGACTTCTTTCAAGCGTGTGTTTGGCTGTTTTAGTATAGAATGACCTAGATAATCCTAAAGTATACATTTTACACAAAAAAATAGGTAGAGGAAACTAGGTACCATAATTTCTAGATTTTCTTTTGTACCATTCGATTGTGGTGTGTATAGGTATGGATGTCTTTGAGTTTATCCTACCTGGAGTTAATTGAGCTTTTAGATGTGTAAGTTAAAATTTTCATCAGATTAGGGAAGATTTCAGTCGTTATTTCTCCAAATATTCTTTCTGTCCCCTTTTCTTTCTCCTGTTCTTCTGGAACCCCATTATGTATATGTTGATATACTTGGTAGTGTCCACAGGCCTGTTAGTCTCTGTTCATTTTCATTTTATTTTCTTTGTGTTCCTTAGAGTGGATAATCTCAATGGACCTATCTTCAAGTTTGCTGAATCTTTCTTCCACCTTTTCAAATCTGATGATGAGCCCTTGTAGTGAATTTCTTCTTTTATTTACTGCATTTTCAAGTCCAGAATTTCTATTTGGTTCCTTTTATACTTTTAACTCTTTATTGATATTCTCTGGTATGGAATCATTTTCATACTTTCCTTTAGTTCTCTATACCTGATTTTCTTTAGATTTTAAATATATTTAAAGTAGTTGATTTAAATTTTTTTTTTGTCTAATAAAGCCAACATTTGAGCTTCCTCAGGGACAATTTCTACTGATTCCTTCTTTCATATGTATAAACCATAGTTTCTTATTTCTTTGCATGTACTATAAACTTCTGTTGAAAACCTAACATCTAAAATAATGCAATGTGGCAAGTCTGGAAATCAGACCCCACCCAGGATTTGTTGTCATTGCCATTTATTTTGTTAATACTGCTGTTTATGTAATGACTTTCCTGGACTAATTTCATAGAGCATGTATTTTGTGTCATGTGTGATCACTAAAGTCTCTGCTCAGTTATTCTAGTGGTCAGCTAATGATGAAACAAGGATTTCCTTAAATATCCGGAACCAAAATTGTCTCAGCCTTTGCAGAGGGGCTTTGTAAGATTGTTGGGACATCCCTTCAGCCATTCAGCAATTTACAACTCTTCCTTAGCCTTTACCTCCTGCTTTCAAATGAAGAACCTCAAGATCAGCAAAGATGAGAGAGATTAGGACCTTATTAGGTCTTTTTTTGGGCAAGCACACAGTCCTAACCATTTGCATGACTGCTATGGTGTGAATGTCCTCCAAAATTCATGTATTGAAATTTAATCGCCAATATGATAGTATTAAAATGCGGGGCCATCATTAGTGGGTTTTAGACCCTTATAAAAGAGGCTTCACACAGCATTCAGCCCTTTATGTTTTCTGACATATGAGGACATAACATTCATTCATTTGACCCTCCACCTCCTGCCATGAGGATGCCTCTTCAAGAAGATGTCATCAGTGAAGCAGACCCTCACCAGACACCAAATCTGTTGGTGCCTCAATCTTAGACTTCCTAGCCTTCAGAACGGAGAAATAAATTTCTCTTTTCTGTAAATTACCCAGTCTCAGATATTTTATTATAGCAGCACAAGGGGACTATGAAAATGGCCTTCTAGGCAAGAAATAACTAAGATCAGAGCAGAACTGAAGGAGATAGAGACACAAAAAACCCTCCAAAAAATCAATGAATCGAGGAGTTGGTTTTTTGAAAAGATCAACAAAATTGACAGACCGCTAGCAAGACTAATAAAGAAGAAAAGAGAGAGGAATCAAATAGATGCAATAAAAAATGATAAAGGGGATATCACCACCGACCCCACAGAAATACAAACTACCATCAGAGAATACTATAAACACCTCTACG
>NW_016826794.1:0-24485 GCF_001698545.2 Rhinopithecus bieti | reverse complement strand
AGCCTGCTGATTTTCATCATGATTATGAGCTTTTGGTTTTCAAGTTTACTGTGGAGCTGGGAATGGGGTGGGACTGTGAACAAGGCAAGTTTAAATGCCACAAACCTCACAGTGTTTAACTAAGATTCAGCCACTTTTCTTGAATAAATGCTTCTTAGACTGTTGCGAGCCTATGGTTAATTTCCAGAGTTCTAGAAAAATTGATTTTTCCATTTTTTCCAGTGTTCTTATTGCTTTTATGGAGGAGTGGCTTTTTGGATATCCTTATTTCACATTATTGCCAACAGTCATTCCCCTAGGTATCCCCTAGGTATTACTAATCTGGTTATTAATATTGATTAATGTGTCATGGTTTAACTTTAGACTTCAAGGAAATGCTTATTTTGGCTTATTCTGGATGGCTCTGGTAGTTTTAGGCCAAGTTTCTAGCAGCTCAGCATGAAATTGTACTTAGAGTATTTAATGGCTATTGGCCATTGTGTGTCAGTCCAAGGAATCATTGTTGGATCATTGAGGATATTATCCTCCTTCAAAGCCTGTTCTGAAAGAATTCCATAGTGTTTTCACCTTCTTTTTCTGAGTGGTCCTTTTCAATCCGTTTCACTATTCCTGAAGAGAGAGACAGCAATGTCCTCACTTCAGACACAAACTGCAGAAGGAATTTTTCTTTCAGTTATTTTAAATGTTACCAATGAGTTGCAAGTCAAAAAGCTAACTTATTTGAAAATCAAGTAACAGAAATAAAAGTAAATGAAAGACACTTCAGGAGGCATTCAAAATGGCATCGTTATTTCATATTTGGAGAATCCTTCTGCTAACATATATCGATGCTGGATAAAATTTAGACAGAGGAAATTTAGAAGACGTAACTGTACTCTAAAAAGATATGTATCTCCATGGTGGAAAATCTGGACAGAAGCACAGGAAACTGAAAGCAAGGTTGATAACACAGGGCCATAGTACTCCTGGTCCAGGTTTAGGCAGAGGTGGTTAAGTGGTTGACTTTTGGAATAGCAAACACTAAAAGTGCTTGATAGGATGAAAGACTAAAGTTAGGCTTGCTGCTCAGAAGCAAAGGCTGGAGTGGGTGGGAGTTGGTTAGTCTTTCCTGCATTAGAAAAAAGTTAAAAACAGCTTCACCACTGCTTGTCATTATGAGTTGTATAAAGCTGTATACCAAGGAAATGGGAAGAAGCAGACACAGCCTAGTGACTCAGACTAAATCCCTGGATGGCTCAATAATTATATCTGTAATACAACCAATATCACATCAAGACAGGAGGCTTAAGCCACCGGGTTATGGACTGGAGGGTGGAGACTGGGGTGTAAGTGAGTAGAAGCAACTACAAACTTACTAAGGAGAGGTTTGATAAAAGAAAACAAATTGATTGCTCCAATTTAAATTGAGACTGCAAACTAACATTCAAAAAAGCAAAGCTGACAGGGTATTAAAATTTGTTATATGTGAGTGTTGGGTACATGGTTGTCTGTTATACTGTTTGTGTGTGTGTGTGTGTGTGTGTGTGTGTGTGTTTCTATGTTTTAGCGATTCAATACCTGAAAAGATACCCAGAATATCAGCTTTAATATATTGACCTCAATTTTTCACTGTAAATATTTAAAACTATGTTTTACCACTGAATGCAGGACATGGGGCTGTTGAACAAACGTGATTATTTCCTCCCCTATTTTTTTAAGTGAAGCCTTAATTATGTCCCTTTATTTCTTAGGGCCTGAATATTCTCATGTATAAATCTAGGATGTTTGGCCTAAATGATCCCTAAGTATAGTTCTAGCTCCGATGTTTTGTGAGATTAGGATGTTTTCCACAGGGCAGAAGCTGAAAGAAAGAGAAGTTATGTAGCAGCAGCCTAAGGCCTATGAACTTTGTAAAAACCTGTGATCTCCCCTACGCCACCCTAAGCTTCTCAGCTCTTCTACTCTTGTTTCTTCTCTCCTTACCATCTTTAGTTTGGTCAATAGCTTAGCTGGTCTAGTACAGGTGGTTTATGATAGAAAGGTGTCATGCATTTGTCTTCACAACTACCTCTCATACATATCCTAGTGAGCACTGCATTCAGATAGGTAACACACATCTGGCAGCAGTTTTATGTTTATACACAGCAGGGAGCAGTGTGTTACTCAAACCTGGCACAGAAAGCCTCAACACTCACATCCTCCTTTGCTGCTTCCTGAGCTGCTGTCCCTGTTCAGTCTGACTAGTCTCTGTTCTTCAGCTATTCTTTCTTGCTTGATCTGAAGCCTTGACCCTGGACCTTCCTTTAAATGCAGACTCTGCTCCTGCCTTTATAGTTTAGTCCAGTCTGGCTGTTTAAAAATTCACCTTTGCCAGTCTCCCGTGCTGAGATCTTGCTTTTAGCCTGTTCCCTCTGGATCTATGGGGCACTACTTTTGACTGCTCTGGCCCCTGTCCCTGGCTCCCTGAGGTCATACAGTTCTTGGGATCTCGCTTGCTTTTACCACACTGGCCTGGCCCAACCTGCCATGTCCCACTGCTTCCTAGGTGGCTGTGTAGAAAGGAAAATTGACTCTCATTTGGTTCCAGCCTCTAATGATGAAGGGAAGCTGCCTGCCTTTGATAAAAACAAGGAGTCATATAATCTCAGCCTAAAGCAGAAAGTCTTCTAAAAGGGCTAATATCTTTCCAAACAACAGCCACTTTAATGAATATTTAAAAGGCACCTAATATGATTTTAAAATAGTCTTTTAAAATGTAATAGAAGTTTTATTGCGTAAAATGTAGAATACATAGTAGCGAAAAGAAAATAATAAAAAGTCCTTGCAATACTATTTCACTGAGAGATGACTGCTATCCAGGTACATATGTTTTGGTCTTCTCTCTCTCTCTTCATATATACATACATAATACATATATATATGAAGGTCATCATATATATGTATGTATATATACATATGTGCACATACATATACACATAGAATTACAAATTTTTTACCAAACAGGATTGGCTTGTATATAATATTTTCCCAAACATCATACTCAATTATGATATATGATGTCCATCTTTCCATGTCATTATACATGCTTCTATAACATTTTAATAGCTGCATAGTATTCTACTCTCAACATATGAAGATATAATTTAACCACACTTTTATTGTTGAATATGTAAATTGCAGTTTTTTTGCTATTATAAATAATTATGGAATTAATCTCCCTCTGGCTAAATCTTTGTATCATTCTCTAATAATTTTCTGAGGATCAATTCCTAGAAGCAAGTACACTGGATTAAAGAATATGCATATTTTGAAGGCCATTGAAATGTATAGCCAGACTGACTTTCAAAAGGTTTACACAGATATACACTCTAACCAGCATATCGGAGAAAGGCTGTTTTGGGGGAACTCTTGACATCCTGAATTTGCGTCTATCTCTCTGTCTCATATGATACCATCTAGCGCCTTTGTGGAGACTAAAAAGGTTGCTCATTGTGTGCATTCTTGCTTTAATTTGCCATTCTTTGAATTACACCATTGAGGTTTTTAATTTTGCCCATATATTTATGGTCCACTTGTATTCTCTTCTTTCTTAATGAATTTGCCGTTTTGTGTTTTTTTCTGCCCATTTCGCATTAGTGTCGTCTGCCTCTGTCACATTGTTGTCTGTCACATTGTTGCAGTATCTTCTAATGAGATTTTGAAAACAGAGGTCTAAAGTGGCTTCACTACAACTGTCCTAGGCAATTTCAGTTATAGGCAGGAGTAGAGTCTTTTGCACATTTATTATTTCAGCATCACTGTAAGTCAGAACTGGAGCCCAGAGGCAGGATAGCATGTTTGAGAGCATAAAAATAAGTCCCAGAGAGGTTCAGTGGCTTACCCAGCATCACTGTGAAGTTCAGTGGCTGATCTGAGATGTGACATCCATCTTCCCAAATATTGTCATTTTATGGTACCAATCTCATGTACCAAAGACATGCAGAGGGGAAATAGCAAAAATACCTCTTTCTTGATGCCAGCATATTTAGATTCAAGTAAACCCAGAAGCTCAGTTATACATACGGTATTTAATAATTGACTGACCAAGGTAAGGTAAACACTTGATCATTTTATTCGCCTTATTTTATTACTTTATTCTTCTTTACACAAACCTCTGGTGGTTCTTCATTGTCTCCAATCAAGTTCAAGATTCCCCCCTTAGCAATGAAGACCCTTAATCTGCTTCCACACAGCTCCATGCCCTTCTCCCCACCCTTCCAAATGCATTCCATTCAGATTGGTCTTCTCAGGGATCCCATGTGTGCCAGCCATTCTCTGCAGCAGTCCCTACACCTGTTTTTCTCCACACTTGCAACGCTCTTTCCCCTCCTCTTTCTCATGCTTACATAAATACTTCCTGTCCTCCAGGGTCCACGGAGAGGGCCACTTCCATGGAGTCTCCCTGCCTCAGCTTTCATAGATCCTTTCCTCCTCACACCTACGTCTTAAAGCCTAATTACCAACTGTTGCTTTGTTGTGTGTTGTCCTGTCTCTTAGGGCTGCATGTTGTTTGTCTTATGTCCCCGAAGCACAGGATAAGTATTAGTAGTTTGGAGTTATACAGGGATTAGTGTTGGGGCAGAATCTGAATACATCTTCCCTATCAGTATGAGTTAACCTGGAGCAGAGGCTTATAAATTGGTAGCTGTTTATTGGTATTTGTGGAGTTGACGATTTCACTGAAATACATACTAAACACTTACTGTGTGTCTCTACTTTGCTAGATATGTTAAGAGGTTTGAGCCTTCAAGGAACTCATAGTCCACAGGGGGAGGTAGATTTAGGTTTTAGACTTGTCTCTGCAAGTAACTTAATAGTGTACCTTGGGAAAGTCATATAATCATCTTATGTATTCATTCCACAAGCTTTATCTAAACTTCTTATGTGTCAAGCAATGCGCTTAGCATTGGGAATACAGAGATGTATGAGATAAATCAGGCTCTGCTTGCCAAAACCATATATATGTGGAGCTATTTATGATATAATATGATAAGTGCTATAGTAAAAGTACATAAAAAATGCCATGGGGAAGGGAGGGTGAGCCACACTTAAGGGCTTACTAGGTGACAAGTACTATGTAGATGCTTTCACCTTGAGTGGTATGAGTCATGGAGACAGGACTTTGCAGAAGGTGGGCATTTAGACTGGACAAGTTTGTTACTGAATTGGAAGGTGAAGGGAGAAAGAAGGTATAACTTTTCAAAATGTTACAGGAACTGAGGGAGTGTGTATCTATGTGTGTTTTATATATTGGGAGAGTGTGAGAGAGTGGAAGGAGAGCTCTGAGAGTTAGTTAGGCTAGAAATGGATTGCAAAGGGTCTTGAATGCCATGTTAAGGAATTTAGGGAAAGGCATAAGGGTTTAGAATGTTAACTGTGTGGAAACAGAAAGGAAATGATAAATAGGAATGAATAATGAAGCATGCCGCTCCCCCACCCCCGAGCAGGGTGACTACAGTCAACAATATATATTTCAAAATAACTAAGAGAGTAGATTTTAAATGTCTCACAATAAAAATGATAGGCAAGCTAGGTGATGGATATGTTAATTAGCTTGATTTAATCATGCTGCATTGTATACATACCTCAAAACATTACATTGTACTTCATAAATATATACAATTATGCTTTGTCAATCAAAATAATATTAATAAGTTTTTTGAAAATCATGTTCTTTTCAATAAATTTAAATGTTTAGGCTGTTCTTATAGATGCCTATGTGGTAGTGGTGTATGTAAAGGAGCTTGCTGAACTCTAAAGTCTTGCAATTACATTGTCCTTGTTGTTGCTAAAGTGGAAAACACTCAGTCCCTATTCTCAGATCAAAAATCTCTTCTCAGTTGTTCAGTATATCAGCTGTTAATATGTCCCCATAAAGGATTCATTCCTTTGGCAAAATCATTCCCCCTTCCTGGCCATCCTCCCTTCAAAATGCAAATATCTCTGTGACAGTAAACACATCAACCCCTCATCCTTCAGAATGAATGAATTTAGTTTCGCTTTATCTTGAGGAATGCAGAGGACAGCATGAGGGGAGAGAACCTTGGAGGACAGAGAACATAGAGCTGTCTCTGCACTGAAGCAGAAGCAGACAGGCAACAGCTCAAACACGTTTAACAGAGACAACACCACTGATTTGTCGATCACCTATTATGTGTCATGAACTATGCTAAGAATATATTCTTTGTCTTTTAAAAATGACACTCTATTACGCCTTGGGCTTGCCAGGTTGCTTTTCTTTCCTTCTTTCTTTCTCTTTCTTCCCTTCCTCCCTTCCTCCCTTCCTTTCCTTTCCTTTCTTTCTCTTCCTTCCTTCCTTCCTTCCTTCCTTCCTTCCTTCCTTCCTTCCTTCCTTCCTTCCTTCCTTCCTTCCTTCCTTTCTTCCTTTCTTTCTTTCTTTCTTTCTTTCTTTCTTTCTTTCTTCTTTTTTACTTTGAGGAAAAATCTGTTCTAATATCCCCTCCCATTCCACATCAATATCTTCTTCCACATGTAAACAAGGACTTCATACAATAATGCCCTAATAACCAGCAACTTTTATAATTTGCTTCAACAGGCTAGATTTTTTAGAAATAACTTATTTCTTCCAGTTAAACACCATTACATTTGCTATTTACAAAGGAAAGTTTTGGAGAGAAATTGTAGATAGTTGTATTATGAGAAGAATTGGTATATGATCTGTGGAAAACTAAACCTAGTTTAATGACAATAACAACAACAACAACAACAAAACCATAAAGCTGTAGGAAACATTTGTTTCACTATGAACCAACCGTGCCTGAAGGAAACCTTTCCAACGCAACACAAATGGCTCTCCAAGGACTCAGGTTTTCTGCTCCTAACTACTAGGAAAACTCTTCTTTTTGTTTTTTCTCACTCTTCTCATTGGTACATTATTTTCTGGTATGAATGTGGTAGGGACAGTGTTTACATGATTGGATATAAAATCAATAAAAGCTGTCAGATATTCTTTTTCAGTTGAGAGGACATTAGCCTTGCACACATCCCCATTAATGAAAGGAGAAATGATTTGCCTGACAGTGTTAGTGACAGGGTTTGGTTTAGAATCTCCTGTCTACAGTACTTTCCAGTATACTATATTTCCTACTAGGCCTGACCTGCCCCAATTAAATGGAAATAGTTCTTTAGATAAAATCATATGGGGGAGGATAAGACTAAGGGCAAAATGTGATTTTAGCAATCAGTTACTAGTTAATTATTATTAACTCTATCACAGAAATTTGTGGATTCACTTCATGCCCTTTGCCATCTACAACAGACGAGTTTCCCCTAAGTATAGTTTATTCAGGAATTCCTACTGTGGATTTTTTTCTCCAATTTTGTTCAGTATTTTCTGCTCCAGAGGATCCTAAGGGGGTAGTCTTGTCTTGAAAAGTCAGGATAATTTATTACTATTACTGTCATACCAGAGAAAGGAAATGAATTTATTTAGTGGCATCTGAAAATAGAATTGCCTCAATATTGATGCCTGCTGCTGATGCTAAATGATGAATACCAAGCACCTGGCACACAGTGTTCAGTTCTCCTCATTTATCCATTCTTCATATTTCAGTGCTTTAAGATGCATGGATCACATTTTCACTGTGTTCTCCTCTTGGTTGGGAGCCAGGCAGTAGATGTCACTGATTATTTGTCGATCATTCATACCATGTGTGGAAATGTACAAAGCACAGCATGGAGTTATAGAAAGAGCCCAAGTGTGTAGAATTCAGCCAGAAAACCTGTATTTGAATGTTGGCTCTGTCAAGCTCTTGACTTTGTGACCTTGGCAAATTATTTCGTTTCCTAACACTTACTATCCTTAGCTCTGTAAAATGGGAGTAATAATAGCAGTCCTATGTACCTTTGGTTGTTGATGGGAAGTTCTAAGGCATTATTGCTTGGCCTAAAATTCTGCAAATTGTGGTATTCACATCTGGTCAAGGGATTGTGTTCTGAGTCCAATCTCATCTCTGCATGCTGCAGGCAAAAGACAGCCCTTACCAGAGGGATAGTGGGGAACATCCTATTTGCTTCACAAAGTACTTCTACCATGGAATCCTTGAGGCCTACATGTGTTTTTCTTGAGGATAAAGTCTTTTGTTGCATAACCAGAAACTCTGCTTTATGGTGGTCACATTTGGAGTGAAAATTCTGTGTATAAACTTTGGAGTCAGACATCTTCAGATACCAGCTTTGTGATCTTAGCAAAGACACGTAACCTCTCTGAGCTTTAATTTCCTCAATTATAAAATAGAGATGAGGAATAATACCTACCTGCATAGAGTTTTGAGGAGGTTTGAATGAGATGAAGTATGTAAAGTACCTAGCAGAGGCTAGGTTGTCACTAAATGGTAATTCCTTTGAAAACAGGAGAGTGGGGTGGGTGTTCACAATGCTCTCCCATTCTGAGGCTTTAATCTGTTCTTTTAAGGCTGGCAGGAATTGCATGAGCCTCTGGGAATGGGGCAAGTAGTTGTCTTTCTCTGCAGTCATGGGGAGATAGTTTAGTGACAGATAAAAAAACATGACATGCATCCCTTTGCAATTTAACTATTTCGTCAGTAAAGTGCTGTTAATTTTATAGCGAAGAAAACTCAAATCCAGAGGTCTAAAGTGATTTGTTCATAGTGAATCAATTAGTAAGTGGTAGAGCTGGAATTAAGCCCAGGCAGTCTAACCCCAAAGCCTGTACGATTTCCACTGGCTCAAAACAACCTCATGTAGGTAGAGTTTTATGATACTGCTTCTGTTGGCAGCTGATGGGGAGAAGGGTACAAGGTAGACCCTTTCCACAGTTATCCCAGCCTCTGGCCTCCAGGTGTGTCATCTACTAAGAGTGATTCTTAAAAATGGTAGTTTCACCTTAGCTGTCCTTCCCTCCACAGTCATCCTGCTGAAGTTCCCAGTGACTGCAGAACTTGTGGGTTAGGAAAACCACTTTTGTTTCATTTTTCTGGAAGAAAGTATTAGGTAAGTCAAATATCTGTACCTTAGTCAGCTGCTAAGACCATGCGGAGATGGAATAGGTAGGTCTGGTTTCTCTCTGACTTTCCTTCACACTTGTTAGGCTTTGACTGCTCACAGATAGCCCTGGCAGGCATGCCACTGTGGTAGTGCTGCTGGCTAAGGCTGTTGCCTGAGGAGGCTGAGTGTCACTGTCTCTCTCACTTCCTTATTCTACCTATCAAGATTCAAGGACCTGTCTATAATATGCTTCCAGCCTACTGTTTCCTGTTGGTTTATAATCCCTGAACTCTGATTCTGGCATATTTCCTGGCTTCCCATCTGTTTCCTTACAGCTGCATAGGAGTCTCAAAGGCTCACTCTCTTAAAAGAATTACCTCTGGGTGCCTCCCTCAATAAGCTCACTTCCTGCCCAAGAGTATTTGGATATAGGACACATCATATTGTAGACCTCCGGGAAAGAGCAAGGCCTACCTATTTCTCCTGCCAGATCTCCTACTAGTTCTGTAAACAACTTCATCTCCAGCCAGGTTTCCCTGCCAATTAGCAGGCCACATTCATTCCTGTACCTGACCTTATTTGTGCCACTTCTCTGTCCTTTCCTATCCCCCACACCAGGGGTGTCTCCTCTTCTTCGCCAATCAAATCCTATTGCATTCATCGTTTGAGTCCCTGATCAGATACTGCCTCACGCGTCATGGCTATCCTTCATACTGAGATTACAGAGATTGTTCCCATTTCAGAGACTCAGAATCCATATAGCATATTTCCATCCTTCTACGATGCACCATTGATTTCAAAAGCAACTTTTCAGAAAATAAAGCAAAAGACTGAAGCACTACATACAATGCATACAACAACTGTAACCCTTTATTTTCAGAAGCAGTAAAATGCCAAAAGAAATACATTGGTCTTAGTCTTGAGAAAAAACAATAGACTGTACCATCCTATCCAACACTTGATTATAGATTGAACCGCCCTCTGTCTCTTGTCAGTGTGTCTTGTCTCCAGAGCTAAGTGGTCTATCTGTAGAAGGGAAGCATTTTTTTTTTCCTTATTTCTTTTACCTTTTTAATCCTCTTTTCAGGTTTCACCACCACTCCACCCTCCCACTCCAGGCACATAGTAGGGCCTCAACAAATCCCTGGGGAATTGGAATAATTGACTCCAATCAGCTTGAATCACCTATTTCCTGCTGGGCCAAGACCCCATATGAAATCTTATCCCCTGCAGACAGAGTCCGCTGACTTAAATCTCTCTCTTTCCCCTGTTGACCTCCCCTTATTTTTAATATTTTTGACTCTAGTATATTTCCCGTACTTTTTATTACTTTGGCATTTTATTCGCATCACCCCTCCTGGACCAGCAGGTAACAGCCAAAAGAGACCTTTTGGGAACATTGTGAATGAGCAGTTACTGTAAATATTTTCTTCCTCTGCCTTTATATGCTCTTCTAGCCCCAAGATAGGTGGGTCCTGAAGGTGTATTGTTAGGAGCCTTCTAAGTTTTATTTCCTGTCAAGGAGTGGCAGTATTGTGGCACTTTGCCTTTCATTCAAATGCCATTAATGGAGAATGTAATCATTAGAAATGGAACATGTGTTCATTAAAATCAATTCATAGAGAAAAATACAGCACTCTTACAGAGGAAGGAGATTTGCAACCCGAGAAATAATTGACTTGTTGAAACCTCCTCCATCCAAAGGATCAGTCCTTTCTTAGAAGTCCAACTGAGTAATTGATGGTGCTCTTTACAAAGGTGCTGAATAGTAATGGCATGAGAATCCATGTTATTCAGCAATGTCTTTCAGAGACCCCGTCCAGTGAAAACACTCCAAGTGCCAGTGTAGACTCTGAGTCCACTAATTGGGAATGTAAAGATAGGATGCAGTGCATTCTTTGGGTGTTCTTTAATTATTTTGGTTCCTTTTTTCATTTCCTAGAAATACCATACTTTCAAATGGGCAAGAGGAAGAAGAGTAGTAGATCTGCAGGAGACAGAAACACTTTTTGTATGTTGGCAACTAGCAAGGGGACAAGAGTCAGTGAGCTCAGATGAATGAAAAAAACAGGAAAGAGGTAAAGGATTAATTTTTAGGACTTGCTGGAGACAATGCCCTGTTGAAAGTTCTTTGTGGAGATTTCAACTATCAGTGAATGCAGGTGAGAATAACTGCAGGCTAGAGGAAGTGAGAAAGCAGGGGTAAAAATGGATGTTTGGAAAGAAAAACTGCCTGGAAAAAACAGAAGGAATGCTTAAGGGGTTTCGCTTTTACTCAGGTTAACTGCAGCCTGTGCTTGAAAGTACTTTGTTTCCTAGAGAGGCGACGTGTAGTATTTATGAGCAGAGACCATAGAATCAGACTGCCTGGTTTTACCACTTACTAGCTGAATTATCTGAGTATGTCTGTGCCTCAGTTTCTTTATCTGCAAAACAGAATAATGAAAGTACCCACTGCATGAGGTTATGTGAAGACTAAATGAGTTGATGTACACCAAGTATTAAGAATAGGGCCTAACATACATTAACTACTACATAAGTAATTTTGATTATGTTTTTTGAACTAAGATGACTTTCTAAGTTCATTCTCTTTCTATTGTAGCTGCCTATCTTCTGCTGTGGGCTTGGCAGGCATTCCCTATTCTGCTCTCTTAAGTGATTTCTTATATTTAAAGGTAAACACACTGAAAGCATCTATCTTTGTGTACCTGACAGGAAGAATGAGATGAGACAAAAACCCTCTTAGAACAAAAAATGGACTATGAGTTTGCATGTGCAAAGGATCGAGTTGGCCCAAAACAAATTCCTTGTCCATTTAAGATTCTCAGATTGTTAAATGGATCTTTCAGTGACATACTTGCAGACACTGTTAGGTTTACTAATTCTTTCATATGATCTGGGAAAGGAGAAATAGAGGGGTAAAAACAAGATGGGAATAAGTAATGGCCAAGCAAATTGTGTTAGTAGAACTTGGGTAAGTTTCCCCCTTGGGCAAAAGGTTCCGCATTTTACTTGACTTGTTTTTTCTGTTGCTTTTTCCTGACCTCTAGAGGCACAGGAAGCTAAATACTCTGACCCTGAATTCAAGGGCTTCTCTTGTTTTACTTTTTGCAGAAACCACCTCATATTTACATCACTGAAACTCCTTTCAGAAGGCTTTCTTGTTTTTGAAAGAAATGCTTATTGAGTTTCTGCTATGTGCCTGCTACGCTTTCTTTTGATCTTCATAGCAACCTGTTCAGGCACTGATACTATCTCTGTTTTATAGATGGGAAACCAAGTTTAAGCGAGGTGTTTTCTTTTGTTTGTTTTCTTTTCTTTGTTTTCAATCCTACTCATACTGTATAAATGAGTTACTGAAATGTCCAAGGTCATGTATTACTTAATTTTGTTGTGGTGGTATCTTCCAAAATGAAAATAGCTTTATTGATGTCATTTTTTATTATAGGACAAATGCATACCCAGTGTCAAAATTAATGAGGTGACACAGAAGGGCCAAAAAAAAAAAAAAAAAAAACACTGTCAACATTTTAGTATATAGCGTTCCAACACAGTTTTATTTTACCTATCTTTATATTTATTTCTTTATCACTTCATTTGTATTTGGGTGATCTCAAGATATCAGTCCGTGTCTATTATGGCTGATCTGACTGACAAATATTGCAGCAAAGGTTCACCTATTTGCTGATAGGCTCATTTCTTCTTGTGCCTCTAATATGCAAGCTAAGCAAAGGATCTGTCAAGAGAGCTGGAATTGTTCTATAAGGCCAAGTACCACTTCACTTTGTGTGTCATCAGTTTTCCTAATTCTGGGTGTACTCTGCTTCTCTTCCATACTTCCTCCCGTACCTTACTCAAACCCTCTGAAAGGCACCCTGAGCCTCTGACATCCCGGCAGACCAGAGGAAAAAAGAGGTTACAGATTGTGTATAAGGCATGAAATTTTTGGTGGACAGGATATCTCCTTAGCCATCTTCAACAACACTGTTTCCCAAACCTGTGCACTGCTTTCACAGGCATTTGAACCAGAGCAACTCCATCTTGACTAGGGGCTGGGTATAATAAGGCTGAGACCTACTAGGCTGCATTCCCAGGAGGTGAAAGTAGTCTTAGTCACATGATGAGATAGGATAAAAGGATGCAGTAAAGAAACAGGCCCAAACCCACCAAAACCAAGATGGTGATGAAAGTGACCTCTGGTCATCCTCACTGTTCATTATACGCTAATTATAACACATTAGCATGCTGAAAGGCACTCCCATCAGCTCCCTGACAGTTCACAAATGCCACAGAAACATCAGAAAGTTACTCTATATGGTCTAAAAAGTGGAGGAACTCTCAGTTCCGGGAATTGGCCACCCCTTTCCTGGAAAACTCATGAATAATCCACCCTGTGTTGAGCATACAATTGAGAAGTAACAATAAGTATAAGCAGCGGAGGAGCCCATGCTTCTGCTTTTCCTATGGAGTAGCCATTCTTGCATTCCTTTACTTTCTTATTAAACTTACTTTCACTGTACCCTATGGATTTGCCTTGAATTCTTTCTTTCTTATTTTCTTTCTTTCTTTTTTCTTTTGAGACAGTTTCGCTCTTGTTGCCCAGGCTGGAGTGTACAATTGCGCTATCTCGGCTCACTGCAACCTCCGTCTCCCACGTTCAAGTGATTCTCCTGCCTCAGCCTCCCTGCTACCTGGGATTACAGGCATATGCCACCATGCCTGGCTAATTTTTTTATTTTTAGTAGAGACCGGGTTTCTCCACGTTGGTCAGGCTGGTCTTGAACTCCCGACCTCAGGTGATCTGCCCGCTTCGGCCTCCCAAAGTGCTGGGATTACAGGCATGAGCCACCAGTCCCGGCTCTTGAATTATTTCTTGCATGAGATCAAGAACCCTCTCTTGGGGTCTGAATCAAGACCACTTTCTGATAAAACCACCATGCTGGTATGAGTAGAAAATAGTTCTATAGAACCTTGGTGGAAAAAAAAACAACAACAAAAAAACGAGACTTGTGGCACCAGAGTTAATAAGGGACCTTGGGCTGAGGGATCAATGTCATTAATCTATTGGCAAACTTATAACTCCAAGCACTGGGGCAGACTTATTCGGAAGCACTGCTGTTTAACAACATCTTCCTAGACACACCTCATCTAGTTCTCCTGGTTATATTTCTTTTGACCTCTCCTGGTTTCAACTTCCATATAGCTTCCTGATAGATGTTCTATCAGATGAGAATTGGCCTAAGGACTGTAATTACATTGCTGATGACAATGTCTTGACTCCAAAAAAGAGGAGTGAGTGGGTGACACCACTGCCAGAATATCAAATAAGCCTGTGAAATCCTTCCTGCCCCTACAGACACATCAGGAATTTGCATTAGGTACTGTAAGAAAGTGCACGATTCAGTTTCACATTACTGCATATGGCTAGCCAGTTCTCCCAGCACCATTTATTAAATAGAGTGTCCTTTCCCCATTGTTTGTTTTTGTCAGATTTGTTGAAGATCAGATGGTTGTAGGTGTGTGGTATTATTTCTGAATTCTTTATTCCATTGGTCTTTGTGTCTGTTTTTGTACCAATACTATGTTGTTTTGGTTCCTGTAGCCTTGTAGTATAGCTTGAAGTCAGGTAGCATGATGTATCCAGCTTTGTTCATTTTAAGATTGTCTTGGCTATATGGCCTCCTTTTTAATTTCATATGAATTGTAAAGTAGTTTTTTTCTAAATCTGTGAAATGTCAATGGTAGTTTAATGGGAATAACACTGAATCCGTAAATTACTTTGGGCATTTTCCACAAGATTGATTCTTCCTATCCATGATTATGGAAGGTTTTGCCACTTGTTTGTGTCCTCTCTGATTTCCTTGAGCAGTAGTTTGTAGTTCTCCTTGAAGAGGTCCTTCACTTCCCTTGTTAGTTGTATTCCTAGGTATTTTATTCTATTTGTAGCAATTGTGAATGGGAGTTCATTCATAATTTGGCTCTCTGCATGCCTGTTGTTGGTTTACAGGAATGCTAGCACTTTTGCATATTGATTTTGTATCTTGACACTTTGCTGAAGTTGCTTATCAGCTTAAGAAGCTTAAGAAGCTGAGATTATGGGGTTTTCTTGATACAGGATCATGTCATTTGCAAACAGCGACAGCTTGACTTCCTCTTTTCCTGTCTGAATACCCTTTGTTTCTTTCTCTTGCCTGATTATCCTGGCCAGGACTTCCAATACTATGTTGAATACGAGTAGTGAGAGAGGGCATCCTTGTCTTGTGCTGGTATTCAAGGCGAATGCTTCCAGGTTTTGCCCATTGTGTATGATGTTGGCTGTGGGTTTGTCATACATGGCTTTCATTATTTTGATATATGTTCCTTCTATACCTAGTTTATTGAGAGTTTTTAACATGAAGAGATGTTGAATTTTATAGAAGGCCACTTCTGTGTCTATTGAGATAATTACGTGGTTTTTGTCTTTGGTTCTGTTTATGTAATTAATTACATTTATTGATTTGCATATGTTGAACCAATCTTGCATCCCAGGGATGAAGCCAACTTGATCATGGTGGATAAGCTCTTTGATGTGATGCTGGATTTAGTTTTCCAGTATTTTACTGAAGTTTTTTGCATCGATGTTCATCAGGGATATTGGCCTGAAGTTTTCTTTTTTTGGTTGTTGTTGTGTCTCTTCCAGGTTTTGGTAGCAGGATGATATTGGCCTCATAAAATGACTTAGGGATAAGCCCCTCCTTTTCAATTGTTTGGAATAGTTTCAGTAGAAATGGTACCAGATCCTTTGTACTTCTGAATGAATACAGCTGTAAGTCCATCTGGTCCCGGGCTTTTTTTGGTTGGTAGGCAGCTTATTATTGCCTCAATTTTAGAACTCTTTATTGGTCTATTTGGGGATTCATTTTTTTCCTGGTTCAGTCTTGGGAGAGTGTATGTGTCTAGTAATTTATCCATTGCTTCTAGATTTTCTAGTTTATATGCACCAAACAGTTTATAGTATTCTCTGATTGTTTGTATATCTGTGGGGTCAGTGGTGATATCCCCCTTATCATTTCTGATTGTGTCTATTTGGTTCTTCTCTCTTTCCTTATTTATTAGTCTAGCTAGTGGTCTGTCTATTCCTTACACCTTGTATAAAAATTAACTCAAGATAGATTGAAGACTTAAATACAAAACCTAAAACAAATAAAAACCCTAAAAGAAAATCTAAGCAATACCATTCAGGACCTAGGCATGGACAAAGATTTCATGATGAAAATGCTAAAAGCAATTGCAACAACAGAAAAATTTGACAAATGTGATCTAATTAATTTAAAGAGCTTCTGCACAGAATAAACTATCATCAGAGTGAACAGACAACCTATAGAATGAGAGAGAACTTTTTCAATTTATCCATCTGACAAAGGTCTGATCTCCAGAGTGTAGAAGGAACTTAAACAAATTTACAAGAAAAAAAAAAAAAAACTCCATTAAAAAGTGAGCAAAGAGGATGAGTGTGGTGACTCACACCTGTAATCTCAGCACTTTGGGAGGCCGAGGCAGGTGGATCAATTGAGGAGTTCAAATCCAGCCTGGTCAACATGGTGAAAACTCATCTCTACTAAAAATACAAAAATTGGCTGGGTGTAGCAGTGGGCACCTGTAATCCCAGCTACTAGGGAGGCTGAGGCAGGATAATTACTTGAACATAGGAGGCAGAGGGTGCAGTGAGCAGAGATCCTGCCACTGTACTCCAGCCTGGGAGACAGAGCGAGACTCTGTTAAGAAAAATAAAAAAGTGGGAAAAGGCCATGAACAGACACTTCTGAGTAGAAGACATTCACAAAGCCAGCAAACAAATGAAAAAAACCCTCAATATTACTGATCATTAGAGAAATGCAAATGAAAACCACAATGAGATACCATCTCACGTCACTCAGAATGGTGATTACTAAAGTCAAGAAGCAACAGATGCTGGTGAGCTTGTGGAGAAAAAAGAACGCTTTTACACTGTTGGTGGGAATGTAAATTATTAATGGTTCAACCATGTTGGAAGACAGTGTGGCAGTTCCTCAAAGATCTAGAAACAGAAATACTATTTGGCCCAGCAATTCCATTACTGGATATAGACCCAAAGAAATACAAGTCACTGTATTATAAAGATATGTTATGTTCATTGCAGCACTACTCACAATAGCAAAGACATGGAATCAACCCATATGCCCATCAATGATAGACTGGATAAAGAAAATGTGGTACATATACTCCATGAAATACTATGCAGCCATAAAAAGAGATCATGTCATTTGCAGGGACATGGATAGAGTTGGAAGCCGTTATCCTCAGCAAACTAACGCAGGAACAGAAAATCAAACACTACATATTCTCACTTATAAGTAGGAACTGAGCAAAGAGAACACATGGACACATGGCGGAGGAACAACACACACTGGGGCCTGTTGGGGGGTCAGGGGAGGGAGATCATCAGGAAGAATAGCTAATGGATGCTGGGCTTCATACCTAAGTGATAGGTTGACTAGTGCAGCAAACCACTAAGGCACACGTTTACCTATGTAACAAATCTGCACATTCTGCACATGTATCCTGAAACTTAAGATAAAAGTTGATTTAAAAAAACATATAAAGACCAAGTTCTCAAGAAAAAACAAATAAATAAATAAGTGCAGGGTAATACTGGGAAAAAAAGAAAGTACGTGATCCTAGATTTTTAAAAAATTCTGTTGTTTCTTAGATGTTTCACGTTTAGCATCAAGTGATGATGGAGGATTGTAGAGGATCTGCAAGACTCTCTAGTGTGGTTGTAAAGAGCATGATGGTACAAACTCTACCATCATTCTCATCTGGGTCCTAATCCCAGCTCTGCCACTTCCTGGCTGTGTGGCCTTGGGAAATTTACTTGGCCTCTCTAAGCCTCAGTTTTCTCATTACTAAAATGGGGACAATAAAAGCAATTGTGGCCATAAGATTTCTGAAGTATGTGGGAATAAACACCCTACTCTTGAGAGAGCTCAAGGGGATGCAGGGTTCTTGTGATAGGGCCAGATTTCAGTTAAAAAAAGAGTTGTTATGTGAGGAGGTGAAGCATGTCAGGGAGTTTGCTTACCTTGAAATAGTGTTGTCTTCAGAGGGCATAGTAACAAAATTTGGAAGGATGCTGTAGGAAAAGGAAGGACTGAGGCATCCTAGGAGTGAGAAAAGATTGAGACTAAATGGAGACATTTAGATGTTTTGATACTTTATTGTGCTTTTATAATAAGTGGTTAAGTGCATGTGTTTTCTTTCTCACTAGAATCATAATACATAGACTGGGCTTATCTCCTCTTTGTAATCCCACAGGGCCATAGATATACTAAGTATTCAATAATGACTTGAGTAATAAAAATATTCTCTTGTCTTATGGTAATCTAATAATTTAAAGTCATCCTAAATATACAATCTTGTCAAAGGAAAGTATGAAAATATCTAAATAGATTATACCCATGGGTTTTCTTATTTTCATTTCTCAGTATTAACTTACAACCAAGAACTCTCAGAGCATTGGTAAGAAGTGATTTCCCCCCTCCACAACCATCTAGCCTTTCCAAGGTTTAGTGATCTCCCCTTAATTAGAAATTTCAGGAGCTGGGCCTGGGGTAGAAGCCAAGTTCAGCAATGTGATGTTCACAGAATCTCCAAGGAAGCCTCACTCATTACTGGGTGTGTCAATGGCCATGCACTAGACTTCTTTTTTTTTAAATTGACATAACATATTTTTGAGGTATATGTGATATCCTGATGCATGTGTACAGTACGTAATGACTTAATCAGGGTAATTGGGATATCCATAACCTCAAACATTTATCTTTGCATTGGGACCATTACAGTTCTTCAAGCTATTTTGAAATATAAGATAAATGATTGATAACTATAATTTTCCTATTGTATTATTGAATACTAAAATGTATTACTTGTATTTAACTATATTTTTTTACTCATTATCCAACTTCTGTTCATCCCCCCTCCCCACTTCCCTTTTCAGCCTCTGGTAACTACCATTCTACTTGCTACCTCCATGAGATCCACTTTTTTAGCTCCCATATAGAGTGAGCACATGAAGTATTTGTTGTTCTGTGCCTGGCTTACTTCGCTTAACATAATGACATCCAGTTTGATCCATGTTACAGCAAGTGCAAGGATTTTATTTTTTTGTGGCTGTGTTCCATTGTGTATATACACTGTGTTTTCTTTTATCCATTCATCTGTTGATGGACATTTAGGTTGATTCCAGTCTTTTCCATTATGAATAGTTCTGCAATAAACATGGGAGTACAGATATCTCTTTCATATATTCATTTTATTTCTTTGGGTACATACCCAGCAGTGGCATTGCTGGATCATATGGTAGTTCTATTTTTTAGGTCTTTGAGAAACCTCCATAGAGTTTGTACTAATTTACACGCCCACCAACAGTATATAAGTGTTCCCTTTTCTCTGCATCCTTTCCAGCATTTGTTATTTTTTTGTCTTTTTGATAATACCCATGCGTACTGGGGTGAGGTCATACCCCATAGTGATTTTAATTTGCATTTTCCTGATGATTTGTGACATTGAGCATTTTTTCATATACTTGGCAATTCATATGTCTTCTTTTGGGGAATGTCTATTCAAGTCTTTTGCCCATTTTAAATTAGATTATTTGGGATTGTTTTTGCTATTGAGTAGTTTGAGCTTTTTATGTACTCTGGTTATTAATCCCTTGTTGGATGGGTAGTTTGCAAATATTTTCTGCCATTCTGTGGGCTGTCTCTTCACTTTATTAATTGTTTCCTTTGTTGTGCAGAAGGTTGTTAGCTTGATATAATCCCATGTCCCAGCCTTCTGACATAGGCTGTACATTTTGTCTAACAGTTTTGCAACTTCTACTACGTACAGACCATCCAGGTTCTTATTTCTCTACCTGTTAATCACATTTAGATAACTATTTCCACAAAGAGCCAGATGGTGAATATTTTAGACTTTGTGGGCCATACAGTCTCTGTCTCAACTATTCTACTCTGTCTTTGTGGTGCAAATGCAGCCATAGACAATACATAATCAAACAGGAGTGCCTAAGTATTCCAATAAATAGCTTCGTTAAAAAGAAACAAACAAAAACAGTCAACACACAAAGTTTGGCCTGTAAGGCTGCAGTTTGTCAACCCCCAGTCTAGACTGTCCCATGTGTTTGACATATTTAATATAGTGACTCTAACATGTCTGTTTCATAATACAGATTTGTCATTCTTAATAGCGCTGAAGGTAGGAAATCCATTCAATGTAGCAGTACTCCCCTTTTGATGCCTGAGCATACCCCTGCTGTTTAACCAAGTTCCCCTTGGCTACACCATATAGTGCAGATTAACCAGGACTTGTAGTCAGGAAAAAAAGAGCCCAGCCCAATGTGAACAGCTTTCCCCGATGGGCCTAGGCTTGGCTTCTTGAGTAGATCTTCTCACATTATGCCAAAAATTGTCCGTTAAATGCAATGTGGAATCCTGAATTAGACCTTGAAACAGTAAAAGGATTTTAGTGGAAAAATGAGTGAAATCTAGTAGTTTAGTAACAGGAACATATCAGTGTTAATTTCTTGCCTCTGACAACTGTACCATGGTTATGTAAGCTGTGAACACTGGGGAAACTGAGTGAAGGGTGTTTGGGAACAGTCTGTAATATCTTTACAACTTTTCAGTAAATTAAAATTATTCTAAAATACATAGTTTTAAAAAATTGTTTGCCTAACTGATCTCCCCTCCTCATCCCTCCTGTTTTATTGTCAGATATCACAGATACCTCATTTATGATTATCTTACCTCAACCCCAACTCCTACATTGCTTCCCTAGAATCACATCATATATGCCAGGGACACTTCCAAAGCAGAAAGAAACTCATTGCTCATTCTATGTCTCCCCTTTGACCACACACCTCTTAGAAAATAAATCCACGACACACAGAGGGAGCAAAAGAGTGTGAAGAGTCTCTTGAATTGTCAATTAAAATAAAGAGTCCTCTTGGGTTTCTGGTCTAACAGACATAGCTAAGGTAGTTAGTTGGCAAAGAAAAATGTGATTGGTTGAATTGAACTCTCCTTGAGGAACAGATTCTTTGAATTCAATGTTTTCTAAACTCTTTGTCAAGCGTGGCCTATCCAATGTGGCTGTGGAAGAAGGGGCCAGACAGAGTGACGTTACAGTAGGTTAAAAGGCCCCTGGTTTTTGTTGCCCCCTAATTAATGTGGCCCATAGTTTTTCATTCCTGTAAGTTAGGCCTAGGGAATATTAAAATGCTGATACCAAGGAGGGAGAATAAATCAAGTAAGGCTAAACAGCCTGAATGAAGGGTGGGGGTCTAGAGGGGATCTGAGGTAGGTAGTGATGTTTCTGTTCCATATATTGAAGGCAAAACCATTTTACGTACTCACATATAGAGGGACATTAAAAAAAAAAAACAGCTTTAAGGACAAATGAAAAAAACAAGTAGTTTTGTGTGTGGGTCCTTGCGTATGCAAAAATGCTTTGACTTGAATATATTCCTCTCTGGGTTGTATGTTAGGTCAGTTCACCAAGAAGAATCTGGTATGTCAGGTAGGACAAGCCTGAAGGATTGATGCCAGAGGAATAGTAGGATCAGGTTTTTGCTGTAGATCTTAGACAAATGCGGGCTTGACGCCCAAAGAGTCAACTAAGGCAAAAAGGAACAAACAGGTATCACTCATTCATTCATTTATTCATCACATTTTTGAGGGCTTAACTATGAGCCAGGTGCTATTCTAGGCATTGAGTGAACAAAACAAACAAACTTCCCTGTCTTCATGGGGCTTCAACAGATTACAAACAGCATATATAATATTTCAAATATAATATATTAGGAAGTGATAAGGGATATGACATTTAAAAATCAAGGAAAGGGAATAGATAGAGACTGAAAAGTCCAATACAGCAGCAAACTAGCACCAATGGGCAAGAGATGCTGAAGACAAATGCTAGCTCTAGGGTAGAAGCGATCGCTGCCCACTGTGGTTTATTCTTTGTTGGATGTGGCAGACTTGAATTCACAGGTATTGATCAGAGTCCTAAAGGAGTCTGACGAACCTGGGCATATTTTGCCTCTGATTGATGGGGAGATACAGTGCTGTATATGGTCACTAAAATGTCTTGACATTTGGAAGCATTCCTTTATATGCCAACTGAGGTTTGCACTTATGATATCTTGTATGACACAGCCCCCCTTCCACTTTTCTGATAGCCTGTGTGTGAATAAAAGGGATTTGTTGTAGGAAAATCAGAAAGGGAGAAAATTCCCAAGCAAAGGAAAAAATCTTAAAATTGACATTGAAGTCCCAGCGCTGGAGGCTCAACATCTAAATGCAGCTTGTAAAAATCCAAGAGTCAAAGAGGTAAGCCAATACTTAGCACAGTACCTGATGTAAAACCCATACATAGTAGATATTTGAATGAACAAATGCTACAATAAAAGGAGCAACTAGAACTGAAAAGGAGATAAATATGGCATTCTGTGATATGACTTTTTCTCTAAACACAAATTCCCACTGTGGATTTTGCATTTTTTGAAATAAGGACACTTACAAGGGGTTAATTAAGCCTTTCTTTTTCTATTAGAAACAACCTCAAGCTTGTTAAATGGGGTTGGTTCATTTAAATAACTAGATAATGTGTCTTATTGATGTAGGTCAAAGAAATGTGATCTCATTCCATCCTTATACTTTGAGGACCTTAGTCTTCATGGAACTAAGAGCAATCTCTTTAAATTGTCTCATTCTCTTTAAAGATAAGAGGAATACCTTTCCCCCCCAGTTTTACAGTTATCTGATTCAGATGCTTCAGGATATCAGACTAAATCTGAAGTTATTATTTTTCTTCATTTAAGAGATGGCTGCCCAAATTATAACCTTAGCCATGCTACATGAACTTCTCACTTGCTTTAAAACTCTATCAAAAATGTAATTAGGATGGCTGGCAAGATGACCAAATTGGAACAGCTCTGGTCTGCAGCTCCCAGTGAGATCAACACAGAAGGCAGGTGATTTCTGCGTTTCCAACTGAGATAGCTGGCTCATCTCATTGGGACTGGTTAGACAGTGGGTGTAGCCCACGGAGGGTGAGCAGAAGCAGGGTGGGGCATTGTCTCACCTGGGAAGTGCAAGGGGTCAGGGAACTCCCTCCCCTAGCCAAGGGAAGCCGTGAGGGACTGTGCTGTGAGGAACAGTGCATTCCTGCCCAGATACTATGCTTTTCCAACGGTCTTTGCAACCTGCAGACCAGGAGATTTACTCGGATACCTACAACACCAGAGCCCTGGTTTTCAAGCACAGAACTGGGTGGCCATTTGGGCACACATCGAGCTAGCTGCAAGAGTTTTTTTTTTTTTTTTTTTTTGAGACGGAGTCTCACTCTGTCACCCAGGCTGGAGTGCAGTGGCCAGATCTCAGCTCACGCTGCAGGAGTTTTTTCCATACCCTAGTGGAACCTGGAATGCCACCGAGACAGAATTGTTCACTCCCCTGGAAAGGGGGCTGAAGCCAGGGAGTCAAGCGGTCTAGCTCAGTGGATCCCACCCTCACACAGCCCAGCAAGCTAAGATCCACTGGCTTAAAATTCTCACTGCCAGCACAGCAGTCTGAAGTCAACCTGGGACAATCAAGCTTGGTGGGGGGAAGGGCATCCGCCATTAGTGAGAGGTAGTTTTCCCCTCAGAGGTGGTTTTCCCCTCAGAGTGTAAACAAAGCCTCCAGGAAGTTCAAACTGGGCAGAGCCCACTGCAGCACTGCAAAGCTGCTGTAGCCAGACTGCGTCTCTAGATTCTTCTTCTCTGGGCAGGGCATCTCTGAAAGAAAGGCAGCAGCCCCAGTCAGGGGCTTATAGAGAAAACTCCCACATCTCTGTGACAGAGTACCTGGGAAAAGGGGTGGCTGTGGGCGCAGCTTCAGAAGACTTAAAAGTTCCTGCCTGGTGGCTCTGAAGAGAGCAGCAGATTTCCCAGCAAAGTGCTCGAGCTCTGCTAAGGGATAGACTGCCTCCTCAAGTGGGTACGTGACCTCCGTGCCTCCTGATTGGGAGACATCTCGCAGCAGGGGTCGACAGACACCTCATACAGGAGAGCTGTAGCTGGCATCTGGCAGGTGCCCCTCTGGGATGAAGCTTCCAGAGGAAGGAACAGGCAGGAATCTTTGCTGTTCTACAACCCCCGCTGGTGATACCCAGGAAAACAAGGTCTGGGGTGGACCTCCAGCAAACTCCAGCAGACCTGCAGCAGAAGGGCCTGAGTGTTAGAAGGAAAACTAACAAACAGAAAGGAATAGCATCAACATCAACGAAAAGGACATCCACACAGAAACCCCATCCGAAGGTCACCAACATCAAAGACCAAAGGTAGATAAATCCAAGAAGATGAGGAAAAACAGTGCAAAAAGTTGACAATTCCAAAACCAGAACACCCCTTCTCCTTCAAAGGATCATACCTCCTTGCA
>NW_016826793.1:153949-181770 GCF_001698545.2 Rhinopithecus bieti | reverse complement strand
TTAGGGGCCTCAGAGACTCTCTACCGCTCTACCTGGGGCTGGGGGCTCCATAAGCCATCTTTGCCAGGTGGGGACATCAATGGCAGGTGCGTCTGTAGTGGCAGGTGAGGGGGACTGTCTGGGGCCTGGCCCTACGGAGCACAGTGGCCTCTCAGAGGAGGGTGTGTGGGAGTCCTGCCTGTTGGGAGCCTGAGGGATGCTGTCCTCTTGATTCCAGCCAGGATGGGAATCCAGGCAATTGGCAGGAGCTGCTGGAAGGGGGCTGGTGTCTATAGCAATTCCAGGCTCCAGGAGTTGGCTGTTGGAACCGGGGCATCTGTTGGGACAGGGTCTGGTGCGGCTGGCGGGGAAGGGCCAGGACACCTGTGTTCATCAGTGAGGTCACCTCAGAGCCCTCTGAAGCCCCTGTTTGGAGGCACACGGTGTGCAGGGCACCAGCCCATGGGCTGAGATGGCCGGGGTGTCCCTAGAGGCCGAGGGTCTGGGCAAAACTCTCAGACCCGGCTCTTCTGGTCCTGGAAAGCTCCGAGCCGAGGAGTGTGCGTAAACCCTGGGTGTCCGGCTGGTTTTTGCCACTGGGTTCATCACTGTGGTAGCTGCTACCGTAGTCACACAGTGAGAAGGCCTTTCACAAAAAGCCCCTGAGTGTGGCCAGAGGCCTTTCCCACCCAGGCCTTCTTCCAGGTGTCGGGGGCCCCCATTGACAGTGGTGCTGCGTCCTGGGGATCTCAGGCCTTTCTGAATCTTTTCCGTCTGCCATCGAGGGCAGGTGGATCTGACTCACCCTCCCAGGCTCCCCGCTCCAGGAGGGGCTGAGGTGACGTCCAGTGGAGAGTGTGCAGGAGTCAGGCCTCCTGGAGTTTGAGCCCTGGGGCAGGTGCAGGGGGTGGGACGCCTTTTAGGGGTCTGGGAAGGGCTGGACTGTGGAGCAGTCCCCATGGGCCATCTTGTGCTCTGGGGCCGTCCCGATCCAGATGTGGGTTCCCGCTCTGATGCCACTGAGGACCGTCCTGGAAGAGGGTGGCCACTGGGGAGAGAGACAGGGATTTCTGGAAAGTTCTTTGTCTCTGACTGTGGGGGTGAGTCCTCTGTTGGCTTCCCCGGGGAGATCTGGAAACCAGCAAGACTCAGGACAGTCGGGCAGGATGAGCGACGCCCAGCTCTGTCTGTCCCTGGGAATGTCTTCTGTCTTCGAAATGACCCAGGAGAGTCTCAGGCATCAGGGCCAGGCAGGCCAGGGACCACAGGGTCAGGGACAGTGCACAGGGCCAGCCCCACCCTCCTGGTGCTCCTACTCAAAAATGGGGGACTCACAGGCTCTACACATGTGGCCCAGCCTTGAGGGAGGGGCTTCCGGGACCAGTGGCTGGACGGCAGCAGTTGGTGCTGTGAGGCTGGCCCTGTCCCCATCTGGACTGGTGTTGGAAGGCAGCAGTGGTGCAGACCCCTTGGAGCAAGGTCTGTGACCTATGGGGTGACCTTGACCATCTGTTTCCTGGTCTCTGGGGCTGGCGGGCTGGAGCCCAGCATGGTCACGCATGGGCCTGTCCATCGTGCCTGCGGCCCTGTGGGTTTGGGTCACGGGCTGCACTGCTGTGGTGGCCACCACACCCATGGTGCTGTGTCCTGGATCAGAATCCTAACATGGCACACGGTGGACCCCCGCGGGGAGGGCTGTGGCGGGAGGCTCCCGGGGATGGGTTTTTGATGGACTCTGTGCCACTGTGGTAGTCATAACCACTACTATAGTAATACCACAGTGACACAGACCTCACTTCAAACCTACCCAGGCCTGAGGAAACCTGGGATGTTCAGGGCTGACCTGAGGAGGCAGCGGAGCCCTGAGGGGAGGCTGTGGGCCCAGTGTTCTCAGGTCTGCTGCGGGGACACCCGGGTCTGCCCCTCGCTGAGGTGGACAGTGTCCGTGCCCACCTGTGTCCTGAGGCTCCGTTTCAGGCTGGCATCTGTTCCTACTGTCCCGACCCACCCCATGGCCCTGTCCTTTCAGGTTCATAAATTGTCCCCAAGTCACGCAGGCATCACTCTGGGGCTTTTTATGTTCCCAGGACCCCCAGGTGCCTCCACCCAGAAAGGTGAGATGTGGGAGAGTCCCAGAGTCATTCCCCAACCCTGGATGAGCCTCTGCAGCCTCAGTGCTACTCAGGTTCCAGCCTGACCTGGAGCATGTGCAGGTGAGGCCCGCGGCCAGGTGAGTTCCAGGACAGGTTAAACCCAGGTCAGGAGAGGTCCAGGTGAGTTGAGGCCCAGGTCAGGTGAAGCTCGGGACAGGCCAGGTCCAGGCCAGGTGAGGCCCAGGTCAGGAGAAGCTCAGGTCAAGTGAGGTCCAGATCAGGGGAGGCTCATGTGGATGTGTGAGGTTTCCATAGTTTTCTCTGGTGCTGACCCTGCCTGGTGTCCCTGCCCCTCCTCCCAGCCCCCGCTCTGTGCCTGCCGGATGGATGGTGGCCACTGCCCAGGTGGTGCTGGCTGTGGAGGAGCTGGGCTCTGTCTCCCTCTGCACGGGCATCCCTCTCAGGCTCTGGCCGGGGAGTGTGGCTGAGTTGCTTCTCTCTGGAGTTCACTGACTGTGCCGTCCTCGGGGCTCTGTGCTTGCTCCACGTCAGTCCCCAGGAGCTGCCAGCAGGTACCGGGCTGCCCTGCCACACGGTGAGCCTGCTGCCTGTCCGGGGATGCTCAGGGAGGTGAGTGTTGCCACACATCAGGCCTTTTCTCTTTAAAGTCGTTTCTTTGGGGGATACATCATCGATGACTCATATACTAAGTGTACGTCTGTATCATTGTACAATTGCCTGCGTCATCATTTATTTATGCAACCTGGGTTAATGTCTTTGCTATTATGAACAGTGCTGGAGTGAGAATTTTCTAAACACAGCTGTGTGCATTTTCCTCTTCTTGCAATTTAGAAATTTAACTACTATTTTCAAGATACTGTAATGTAATTGTTCTGTTCTTGTTAGGAGACTTGCCAACCCTGTGCGTCTCAGTTCATACCCTCTTCCTTCCCCAGTGGAAGTAACCACTGCTTTGGTTATGTGATTATCATGTTCTTGGTTTTCTTTATGGTTTTCTAACTGGGAAATGTATCCCTTAAAAAGAGAGTTCATTTAGCTGGGCGTACATTTTATTTAGAAGAAATCACATTGAAAGTATTTTTTGGAGCTTCCGTTGTTACTCCAGTTACTCAGCATTGTCGTGAACTCAACGGCAGAGTCGCTCCTAACCCTGTACTGTTGTCCTCGTGGCTGTCTGGGTTTGCATTGCATGAACCTGCCATTGTTTATTTGCCTGCTCTCCTTCAGATGAATGTTTGCTTTGTTCTCAATTTGGGCCTATGACAATCAGTTGTTCTGCACACACATCTTTGCCCATGACGCTCTCAGGGAGGGCTCTGGGGGTGGCATTGCCTGCAGGGTTCTGTTTTGTGTCAGGGAGTTCCTGCCAGTGCTTTTCAGAGTGTCTGTGCCCAGCAGCAATGCCTGAAGGTGCCCACTGAACTTTGCCCTTGCATCAGGCACTTTCTGTGTGCTTGCTTCTGTGCTGCTCCACATTCAGGAGAATTTATTCAGATCTGTGCTGCAAATCCATCCCACTGATTCTCTCTTCATCTGTGTCTACATCAGCTGTTAAGCATCCCATGATGCAGCAGTGTGGGCACAGGGCAAACTTTTGAATGATGACAGCGTAGGATAGCGGCTGCTCCTCCTTCCCTCTGCCCTTCCCACAGACTGTCCTCCTGGGCTCACTCCCAGGCATTGATTCCAAACTCTGGTTTATGGAATTATCTGCATAGGAAAGCAGAAGCAGCAAAAGGCCCTACTCAGGCTCTGGCTGCATCCCCTCTTGCACACCCACCAAAGCTCTTTCCTTGGGGCCTGTGTTCAGCTGCCTCTCATTTTCTGTTTACTCTGCTCGCTGGCTGGTGGGGGTGATATATGGGGGGGAGTCTGGTGCGTTTTGGGCATTGATGGACACCCCTAGACCCTACTTCCCAGAAGCTGCCCCCAGCCCCTCAGCCCCAGAAGTGGGTGTGTTTGAAGTAGGGCTTTGGGAATGGGGCTGTGTCACTGTGGGTGTAGCAGCTACCACCACTGCAGTATTCTCACAGTGACACGAGCCCCCACAATATCCTCCTGTTCCTGTGGGTATCACCGAGTCCTGTCTTGCTGGCTCTGGCTGGCTCTCCTGCTGAGACTGTGGATTCCAGGGGGTTTTTGTCTGAAACTCGTGTGTCTTGGAGAGGACTCTGAGCTCAGCGCTGTACAGGGGGCTTCTCCTTTGTCCTGGGGGAGTTTCATGGACCCTGTTTTTGCTCAAGGCAAGCACTTGCTGGTGAAGGAGACATCCCCTCCTCTTTCTCAGGAGCCCCTGCTGATGCTGTTACCTGGTGTTTCTTGATACTGGTGCTGGGGGCTCAGCAGTCTCTGCCCTGGTCCAGCTGGGAATGTGGGTGTGTCCTGTTTACATGGGGTGTTGTGGGGCCACCAGTGAGGGGCTCGGGATGTCAGCGGCTGGTCTCTGTCCCTGAGGTCTGGGCTCGGGCTCACTGCTCCCCTGCCTCCGGGTCTGGCAATGACTCCGTTAGTATCCATCCGCCTCCAGGGATGTTTGGTGTTAGACTCTGCTGACTGGGTGGCTGCAGGTCTCTTCCCAGGAGAGGCCTGGAGAGGGCCACGATGTCTGGGAGCCCTGCATTCTCCCGTGATGTTGCTGCCTGGATCCCTCGTCTTTAAAGGGAGTGCTGAGCCTCCCTGCAGGTGCGGGCAGTGAGAGACACAGGCGGACGTGTGTCAAGGTGTTGGAGGCCGATTTCTTTCAGTGCCTTCTGCCTGTGGAAGGGCTGAGCTCCCTGCTTCTGTGCACAGGATGCTGCCCTGTAAATGGGCAGTGAGGGCAAGGGCCCAGGCCTGCATGGGAAAGACTTGGGTGAGCCTTTGTCCTGGAAATACAACAGCCGGGCTGAGAGGGGAGCGGGGCCGGAGTAGCCAGGAGGAAGGTAAGGGCATGGGCCGTGTGTGGGTGGGAGTGCAGGGTCAGTGCCATGGCTCAGGGGCTCCAGGAGATGAAGAGCTTGAGTTGTGAACAGGACAGGGCATGGGATGGGCACAGGCTGGAGAAATTGATGCTCTGCAGCAGAAGAGGGGAAGGCCTGCAGGTGCAGGGTTGGCCTAGTGGGAGTGTCTGGAGGGAGGGACAGGGGTCTGGGTGGAGACCAGGGTGGGGATTACAGGGACAGGACCCCAGGGTTGTCTGTGTGGGCGGCAAGAGCAGCAGGGGAGAAAGGGCCAAAGGCAGGGTCTGGTCTTCTCAGGGTGGGGCTGCAGGGATGGGACCCCAGGGTTGTCTGGGTGGGCAGCAATAGCAGTGGGGTAGAAAGGGCTGGGGGCAGGGTCGGGTCTCCCCAGGGTGTGGGCTGCAGGGAGGGGCTGCACAGGCTGTTTCCCTGAAGGAGGGAGGAGGGAGGGATCACAGAGGCACTGGGAGTAAACGGAGAAGGAAATGGCAGTGACCTGAGAGCCAGGTGGTCCCGGTTTGGGGTTGAACTGTGTGGGAACAGCTTCCTGGCCTGTGTGTAAGTGGAAGGGGGAGGGCGCTGAGGTCTGGGGCAGGAAGCAGTGGTAACAAGGCAGGTCCTGGCCCTGCGGGTCTGGGGCTTCTCTTCTTCCTGTGAGCTGTGTTGGTGGCTCCTGCGGGAGGTGCCCTGGACCTGTGGTCTGGTGGGGCCCAGGCCTCCCAGGGATAGCAGGGCAGCCGGGGCTGGAGGAACCTTAGTGGCCCGGTCAGGGTGGCCCTGAACCACTGCTTCTACCTGTGACCAGGGCTGCTGTGGGGATCTCGGCATGAGACCCCTTTTCCGAGGAGGGGAGGCACGTGAGTGAGACCCGAAGTCCATATCCCATGTGGGCTTGTCCCCCCTGCAGAGCCGCTGGACAGGGGTGGGTGGGGTGTGCAGGTGGGGGTGGGGAGTGGGGAACCCAGCCCCTCCCAGATTCGCCCTGCTCTGCTCCAGAGTGTGGGCTTGGGCACTGCAGGGAGGACGGGCCTGGGCTGCCTGGGGTGCCTGAGGTGGCTGCCTTTCCAGAGTGGGGACTGAGGCCCATTGTGGTCCGGGGAGGAGCCTGAAGGGGGCTCTGTGGAGGACCTTCCTTGGACGGTGCCCCTCTCTTGGGGAGGACATGGGGTCCAGCTGAGAGGAAGGGGCGTGGGCCACCTCCTTGGGATCCTCCTGGGGCCACCTCAGCCTGGGGGCTCTGTGCTTGGCGACCTGCCAGAAGTTTCTCCTGGCCCAGATCCCAAAGTCAGTACTGCACCAGGGCAGGAAGGAAGGGTCTGTTGCCTGGTTGAGGTCGGGCCCACAGTGGTGTCCCCTAAGCCCGAGTCTGCTCCCAAGTGCTCGCCCCGCAGCAGGCCCCAAGTGAGGACAGAGATGGGACGGGAGTCATCAGGGTCGGGTCCCGCAGGGTATTGGTGTGTCTCTCTTCCTGGAGTCAGCTCTGGATGTGGGATTTGTGCCTGGGCTGCCTGGGGTTGATGTTGGGAGGCGCCGCTGATCCCCGTCTCTCTGAGGACACTTGTCAGAACGGGTCAGCTCCAGCCAGGGGCCCTTGGGCCAGGGCAGAAGGATGGGATCAAGCCCCTGCCCCAACCCGCCGGAGCCCCCGGCCATTGTCCTCCCATCCAGTGGGGACACCGTGGGGCTCCGGGTGCCGGGGGTCATGGGAGCCGGCAGGACATGGGTTCGGGCGGCTGCTCCCCTCTCTGGCTGGACCTCTGGCAGTGGCCGCGGGACAGTTTTGGACGCAGCTTTTCTCACAGTGGTCGTTCCAGCTATACCCACCGTGACTCGGGGCTGTTCAGAATCCAACCAGGTGGCCTGAGCTTTGGGGCCTCCTAGGGGGGGCTGGGCTGCTGGGTGGGATCTCCTTTGTGGGCTCTGGAGGCTGTGACTTGTTTTAGGTGTGGGGTGAGTACTGGGAGCCCCAGCTAACTGGACACCCACAGAGACTGGGGCCTGCACACATTCCACCCCAGTGTGTGCAGTTGGCCCAGGCCCCTCTGGGCAGGTCAGCCTCAATGGGGAGGGTGCTCGGGCCCTGCCAGCTCCTCCTTGGGGTAGAGGAGACCCATCTCCTCGCCCTAGATCCCCCCCAGGCTGCCCCTCTTCTTGCAGAAATGCAGGACAGGGTGTGGTGCCCTAGACGGGAGACATCTGATGCCTGGGTGTCAGATGGGGTCTCAGATCCTAAACCTGTCCTGCCTGCTCTGTCTGCGTTCCGCTGACTTGGGACGGGGTTTCTGGCCCGGCACGTGTCACTGTGGTTCCAGCTGCCGCTATACCCCACTGTGACACAGACATCTTCAGAAACCTCCTGGTCTGTTTGGGGGCCTTCCCTTGCTGAGCTCAGCGCCCCTTGGTCTTGTCTGGCCTTGACCAGGGCGTCCCTCAACCCTGGCTCTGGGAGGCCTGCTCCTCTGTCTTGTGTCTGCAGTAGGGGTCAGAGGCAGAGGCCAGCTGCCTCCCGGCCTGCAGAGGCTGGAGACAGGCGTTCCTCTCAGGGCGTGGGCTGGGCGGTCCTGGATGGAGCTGACGTCTGTGTTTGTATTGGGGGCCCCATATCCTGCTCCTCCATGGCTCTGAGCTCCCCCTGGCAGGACCTCCTTGGGGTCCTGAGTCTGTCCTGTCTGGGAGGGGCTGCCCCCAGGCCCGGCACTGCAGTGGAGGGCTCCCTGAGGGGCTTTTGGGTCTGGCCTGAGCCGCTGTGGGGGTATTCCACTGTGAGAGGGTCCTGCACAGAATCTCCCATCCTGCTTGTCCTCCCAGAGCCTGGAGGGGCGGGATCCAGGGGTCCCATAGAAGGATCCTGGACCCAGGGGAGGAGGCCATGTTCACTGAACTCCCGTCCCTCCATCGTTCCCTCCCTGAAGCTGCCCTGGCGGCCCCCTTATACTCTGTCTGCACTGGCTCTGCCAGCTCTGGTGTAGGTGGGGCTTAGGAAGGTGTGGACGACCTGGAGGTGGGTGGGTCAGTGGGTCGCCAGCGGTGGGGGTTCACTGAGGATGGAGGAGCACTCGTGGGGCCCTGAGCCCTCTTGCACATCGTCACTGGTCTTTCTAAGGAAAGAGACCACTACTACTCCTACTGCCCTCCTCCCCCCACCTTGCCTAGTTCACAAGACAGGAGGAAAGTGAGAAAGAAACAAAAGTAAGATAAATAGCCAGACAACCTCGGCACCACCACCCGGCCCTAGGAGTTAAACAAAGTAATAATAATAACATCAACCCCTGGCCTAAACGACTTGTGTTATCTGTAAATTCCAGACACTGTATGAAAAAAAGCATTGTAAAACTTTCTATTCTGTTAGCTGATGCATGTAGCCCCAGTCACATTTCCCACGCTTGCTCGATTTATCACGACCCTTTCACGTGGACCCCTTAAAGTTGTAAGCCTTTAAAAGGCCAAGTATTTCTTTCTCCGGGAGCTCGGTTCTTAAGACGCGAGCCTGCCGATGCTCCCGGCCGAATAAAAAACCTCTTCCTTCTNCCCCTGGCCTAAACGACTTGTGTTATCTGTAAATTCCAGACACTGTATGAAAAAAAGCATTGTAAAACTTTCTATTCTGTTAGCTGATGCATGTAGCCCCAGTCACATTTCCCACGCTTGCTCGATTTATCACGACCCTTTCACGTGGACCCCTTAAAGTTGTAAGCCTTTAAAAAGGCCAAGTATTTCTTTCTCCGGGAGCTCGGTTCTTAAGACGCGAGTCTGCCGATGCTCCCGGCCGAATAAAAAACCTCTTCCTTCTTTAATCCGGTGTCTGAGGAGTTTTGTCTGCGGCTCGTCCTGCTACATTTCCCCGCAGCCTGCTACGGTGGGAGCCCTCGGCAGGGTGGACCATACTCCCCAGGAGGCTGGCACTTCCCTGGGTTCATGAAGACAGAGCCTCCCGCACAGTGGTGCAGCAGCTCCGCTTCCTCCCTCAGCCCTTCCTGATGGCTTCCTGGGCATACTGGATTCCCTTGGGGAGATGAGGAGGGCAGAGGGAAGGAGGGGCAGGCTGGGTCCTGGGTTAGGGGGCGCTCGGGCTGGGGTCCCTAGAGAGAAGTTCCTGCCTCCAGGGGGTCGATCAGGCAAGCGTCTTTTCTGTCCACATACCAGGGGTCCCAGGCAGAGGCAGGTGGGGGAACGGAAAGGAGAGGAGTTGTGTCCTGTCCTCCCCAGTCCTCCATACTGGGTGGGGGCTGAGGGGTCCTCTCCAGAGCATGGCCAGGCAGTGACTCTGGTGTGGGGTTGTCGGACGTTGCGGACTGGCCTGGGGGGTGCTGTGTTTCGGGCAGGCCCAGACCTTGACCTTCCTTGCAGGGGTGAGGCCCTGAGAAGCTGAGCTGCTGGTGGTACTCGAAGAGGTCTCCAGGGCAGGGGGATGGGGATTAATCGAGTGGCCTGGGTGGGGTCCGACCCTTCTGCCACTCAGGGTTTGGCATCTCTTGCTGATCCCGTGCCCAGGTTCTGCCGGGGTACACACAATGCTCCGGGCCCACTGCCTGGGCTCCCCGCCTCGTTTCCAGGGGGTTGGGTGGTGCTCCAAGCCTCAGTTTCCCCACTGTGGAGGGGATGCTGCTGGAGGGATGAGGAGCATAGAGCACAGCCTGGCAGCTTCAGTGCCCGCTGCCCCTGCGGACCTGGGCTGTGGGACGGGCAGGCTTCCCCATCAGGGCTGGGCCTGCCAGGGGCACAGCACCCTCACATGCCCACACTGGGGGCTCCGTGGCTCTGTGACTCCGTGGCTTGGTGGTGCTGCCTGCACTTCTCAGGGCTGGAAGCTGCCTTTCCCCGCCAGCCTTTGGTTTCTATCTCAGTCATCCCTGCCCTGGAGCACAGACCTCCCACTGAGGGAACCCTCCCCACAGAGGGCCAGAGGGCAGACAATGGCAGCCTTGAGAGCCCCAGGAGAAGCAGGTGAGCTGGAGGCCTGGGGCTGCGCGGCAGGGGCCTGTCTAGTTGGCCTGGTTGCTGCTGTGGGCGGCACCACTGTGGTAACTGTACCCACTGTATCCCCCACAGCCTGACACCCCCTGACAATAACCACACCTGGAACTGGAGGCGGAGCTGTGAGGAGGAGCTTCCCAGGGAACAGGGAGGGCCCAGACAGCTGTGCCAGGGGCCCCCAGGGCTGGGGAGGCAGGGGGGCTGCTCAGGGACCAGACATGCACAGTGTCCCCATGGAGAGGCCTCTGCAGCCTCCTGGGCTCTGGGACAGGCCTCCGGTCAGCAGGAGGCTGGGTGCTCCCCCGGCATGTGCTCTCCTGTCTCCTCACTGGTGAGCTCCTATGTGACCCAGTGCGGGCCCAGCTCCAGTGTCCACAGCTGTCAGCCCAGCCAAGGGTCCAGGCAGAAGTGGGCATGGGCTCCTTCTTAGGGGCCTTGGAGACTCTGTGGCTGTACCTGGGGCTGGGGGCTCCATGAGTGGTCTTTGCCAGGTGGGGATGTCAAAGGCAGGAGTTTCTACGTGGGCAGGTGAGGGGGACTGTCTGGGGCCTGGCCCTACGGAGCACAGTGGCCTCTCAGAGGAGGGTGTGTGGGAGTCCTGCCTGTTGGGAGCCTGGGGGACGCTGTCCTCTTGATTCCAGCCAGGATGGGAATCCAGGCAATTGGCAGGAGGTGCTGGAAGATGGCTGGTGTCTATAGCAATTCCAGGCCCCAGGAATTGGCTGTTGGAACTGGGCCAGCTCTGGGATAGGGTCTGTTACAGGTGGAGGGAAAGGGGCCAGGACACCTGTTATCAGTGAGGTCACCTCAGAGTCCTCTGAAGCCCCTGTCTGGGGGTACACGGTGTGCGGGGCACCAACCCATGGGCTGTGATGGCCCGGGTGTCCCTAGAGGCCGAAGGTCTGGCCACAAACTGTGGGCCCGGCTATCATGGTCCTGGAGAGCTCTGAGCCGAGGCGTGTGCATGGCCCCTGGGTGTCCGGCCAGTTTTTGTCTCTGGTTTCATCACTGTGGTAGTTACCGTATTCACACAGTAGGAGGGCCCTACACAAAAAGCGCTTGAGTGTGGCCACAGGCCTTTCCCACGCAGGCCCTGGTGCTGTGGCCACAGGCCTTTCCCACACAGGCCCTGGTGCAGGCGTCTGGGGCCCCCATTGACAGTGGTGCTGCGTCCTGGGGATCTCAGGCCTTTCTGAATCTTCCACGTCTGTCATCCAGGGCAGGTGAATCTGATTCACCCTCCTGGGCTCCTGTCCCCTCCAGGAGGGGCTGAGGTGACGTCTGTCAGGAGAGTGTGTAGGAGTCAGGCCTCCTGGAGTTTGAGCCCTGGGGCAGGTGCAGAGGGTGGGACTCCTTTTAGGGGTCTGGGAAGGGCTGCGCTGTGGGGCTGTCCCCATGGGCCATCTTGTGTGCTGGGGGCCGTCCCGATCCAGATGTGGGTTCCTGCTGTGATGCCGCCAAGGACTGTCCTGGAAGCGGATGCCCACTGGTGAGTGAGACAGGGATTTCTGGAAGGTTCTTTGTCTCTGACTGTGGGGATGAGTCCTCTGTTGGCTTCCCCGGTGAGATCTGGAAAGCAGCAGGACTCAGGACGGCCGGGCAGGATGAGCGATGCCCAGTTCTGGCTGTCCTGGGGAATGTCTTCTGTGTTAGAAATGACCCAGGAGAGGCTCAGGCCTCAGGGCCAGGCAGGCCAGGGACCACAGGGGCAGGAACAGTGCACAGGGCCAGCCCCCCATTCCTGTTGCCCCTACTCAGACATGGGGGGCTCTCAGGGTCCAGACATGTGGCCCAGCCTTGAGGGAGGGGCTTCCAGGACCGCTGGCCGGACAGCAGTGGATGGTGCTGTGGGGTCGACCCTGTCCCTATCTGGATCGGTGTTGGAGGGCAGCAGCGACGCGGACCCCTCGCTGCCAGGTCTGGCTGACCTTTAGGGTGACCTGGCCATCTGTTTCCTGGTCTCTGGGGCTGGTGAGCTGGAGCCCAGCGTGGCCACTCGTGGCTTGTCTGTCATGCCTGCTGCCCTGTGGGTTTGGTCATGTGTTGTACTGCTTTGGCAGCCAGCACACCTGTGGTGCTGTGGCCCCGATAAAACATCCTGTGACGAAGGCACGCGGCGGTTCCCCGCAGGGAGGGCTGTGGGGGGAGGCTCCCAGGGATGGGTTTTTGATGGACTCCGTGACACTGTGGTCATAATATTCCCTCCAATACCACAGTGACACAGACCTCATTCCAAACCCACCCAGGCCTGGGGAAACCCAAGACGTCCAGGGCTGACCTGAGGAGGCAGCAAAGCCCCGAGGGGAGGCTGTGGGCCCAGCGCTCTCAGGTCTGCTGCGGGGACACTCGGGTCTGCCCCTCGCTGAGGTGGACAGTGTCCGTGGCCACCTGTGTCCTGGGGTTCCACCTCAGTCTTGGGTCAGTCGCTACCGGCTCCGTGGCCACCTGTGTCCTGAGGCTCCACCTCAGTCTTGGGTCAGTCGCTACCGGCTCCGTGGCCACCTGTGTCCTGAGGCTCCACCTCAGTCTTGGGTCAGTCGCTACCGGCTCCGTGGCCACCTGTGTCCTGTGGCTCCACCTCAGTCTTGGGTCAGTCGCTACCGGCTCCGTGGCCACCTGTGTCCTGTGGCTCCACCTCAGTCTTGGGTCAGTCGCTACCGGCTCCGTGGCCACCTGTGTCCTGAGGCTCCACCTCAGTCTTGGGTCAGTCGCTACCGGCTCCGTTGCCGTGTCCTTTCGGGTCATAAATTGCCCACAAGTCACGCGGGCATCACTCTGGGGCTTTTTATGTTCCCAGGGAACCAGGTGCCTCCACCCAGAAAGGTCAGATGTGGGAGTCCCAGAGTCGTTCCCCAACCCTGGATGGACCCCTGCAGCCTCAGTGCTACTCAGGTTCCAGCCAGACCTGGAGCATGTGCAGGGGAGGCCCCAGGCAAGGTGAATCCCAGGCCAGGTGAGGTGCAGGCGAGTGAGGCCCAGGTCAGGTGATGTCCAGGCCAGGTAAGGTCCCAGCCAGGTGGGGTCCAGGACAGGTGAGGCCAAGGTCAGCTTAAGCCCGTGTCAGGTGAGGCCCAAGCCACATGAGGTCCCGGTCAGGGGAGGCCAGGTGGATGTGCGAGGCTTCTGTAGTTTTCTCTCGGTGCCAACCCTGTCTGGTGTCCCTGCCCCTCCTCCCAGTCCCCGCTCTGTGCCTGCCAGATGGCAGCCCCTGCACAGGTGATGCTGGCTGTGGAGGAGCTGGGCTCTGCCTCCCTGTGCATGGACGTCCCTCTCGGGCTCTGGCTGGGAGTGTGGCTGAGTTGCTTCTCTCCAGAATGCACCGACTGTGCCGTCCTCGGGGGGATACAGCTCTGTGGTTGCTCCACATCAGGCCACAGGAGCTGCCAGGAGGTACCGGGCTGCCCTACCACACGGTGAGCCTGCAGCCTGTTGTGGATGCCCAGGGAGGTGAGTGCTCCACACATCAGGCCTTTTCTCTTTAAAGTCGTTTCTTCGGGGATACATCATTGATGACTCATATACTAAATATATGTCTGTATCATTGTGCAATTGCCTGTGCCATCATTTATTTCTCCAACCTGGGTTAATGTCTTTGCTATTATGAACAGTGCTGGAGTGAGAATTTTCTAAATACAGCTCTTTGCGTTTTCCTCTTCTTGTGATTTAGAAGTTTAACTGCTATTTTCAAGATACTGTAATGTATTTGTTCTGTTCTTGTTAGGAGACTTGGCAACCCTGTGCGTCTCAGTTCATACCCTCTTCCTTCCCCAGTAGAAGTAACCACAACTGTGTTTATGTGATCTTCATTTTCTTGATTTTCCTTGTAGTTTTTCTAGTGGAAAGTTTATCCCTTAAGAAGATAGTTCATTTTGCCAGGTATAAATTTTATTTAGAAGAAATCATAGTGAAAGTATTTTTTTGGAGTTTCCTTTATTACTCCAATTACTCAGCATTGTCATGAACTCAACCACAGAGTCACACGTAACTCTCTACTCTTGTCCTTGTCACTGTCCTAGTTTGCATTGCATGAAAGTGCCATTGTTCATTTGCCTGTTTTCCTTCAGATGGATGTTTGCTTCGTTCTCAGTTTGGGGCTATGACAATCAGATGTTCTGCACATCTTTGCCCATGAGGCTCTCAGGGAGGGCTTTAGGGCTGGCATTGCCTTCAGGGTTCTGCTTTGTCGTAGGCAGCTCCTGCCAGTGCTTTTCAGAGTGTCTGTGCCCAGCAGCAATGCCTGAAGGTGCCCACTGGACTTTGCCCTGACATCAGGCACTTGCTGTGTGCTTGCTTCTGTGCTGCTCCACATTCTGGAGAATGTATTCCAATCTGTGCTGCAAATCCACCTCACTGATTCTCTCTTCAACTGTGTCTACACCAGCTGTTAAGCATCCCATGATGCAGCAGTGTGGGCACAGGGCAAACTTTCAAAAGATGACAGCGTAGGATATAGGCTGCTCCTTCCCTGTGCTCTTCCCACAGACTGTCCTCCTGGGCTCACTCCCAGCCATTGATCCCAAACACCAGTTTATGGAACTCTCTGCACAGGAAAGAGAAACAGCAGAAGGCCCTGCTCAGGCTCTGCCTGCATCCCCTCTTGCACACCCGCCAAAGCTCTTTCACTGGGGCCTGTGCCAGCTTCCCAGCTGCCTCTCATTTTCTGTTTACTCTGCTCACTGGCTGGTGGGTGATGTATGGGGGGGAGTCTCGGGCATTTTGTACATTGATGGACACCCCTGGGCCCTATTTCCCAGACACTGCCCCAGCCCTTCAGCCCCAGAGTGGGTGCGTTTGCCGCAGGGCTTTGGGAATGGGGCTGTGTCACTGTGGGCGTAGCAACCACTACCAGTACAGTATCCTCACAGTGACACGAGCCCCCACAAAATCCTCCAGTCCCTGCGGGTGTCTCCAAGTCCCCTCTTTCTGACTTTGGCCTTTTCTCCTGCTGAGACTGTGATTTCCAGGGGCTTTTTGTCTAAAGCTCAGGGTGCCTTGGAGAGGACCCTGAGCCCAGCGCTGTACAGGGGGCTCCTCCTTTGTCCTGGGGAGTTGTGTGGGCCCTGTTTTGGTCAAGGGAAGTGCTTGCTGGTGGAGGAGACCTCCCCTCCTCTCTTTCTCAGAAGCCCCCTCTGATGCTGTTGCCTGGTGTTTCTCAGGGCTGATGCTGGGGTTCGGCAGTGTCTGCCCTGTTCCAGTTGAGACTGTGGGTCTGTTCTGTTTCCACGGGGTGTTGTGGGGCCACCAGTGAGGGGCTCGGGATGTCAGTGGCTCGTCTCTGTCCCTGCAGTCTGGGCTCGGGCTCACAGCTCCCCTGCCCTCCAGGTCGGTCACTGACTCTGTTACTATCCAGCCGGCTCCATGGCTGTTCCGTGGTGGCTGCAGGTCTCTTCCCAGGAGAGGCCTGTGAGAGGACCGGGACGTCTGGGAGCCCTGCATTCCCCTGTGATGTTGCTGCCTGGATCCCTCGTCTTTAAAGGGAGTACCCAGCCTCCCTGCAGGTGCGGGCGGTGAGAGACACAGGCGGACGTGCGTCAAGGCGCTGGAGGCCGATTTCTTTCAGTGCTTTCTGCCTGTGGAAGGGCTGAGCTCCCTGCTTCTGTGCATAGGAGGCTGTCCTGTAAATGGGCAGTGAGGGCAACGGCCCAGGCCTGCATGGGAAAGACTTGGGTGAGCTTTTGTCCTGGAAATACAACAGCCGGGCCTGAGAGGGGAGCAGGGCCGGAGTGGCCAGGAGGAAGGTGAGGGCATGGGCCGTGTGTGGGTGGGAGTGCAGGGTCAGTGCCATGGCTCAGGGGCCCCAGGAGAGGACGAGCTCGAGTTGTTTGCAGGAGGGAGTAAGGGGTGGGCACAGGCAGGAGAAACTGAGGCTGTGTTGGCAGTAAAGGAGTGGGCCTGCAGGTGCAGAATTGACCTGGGAGGGGTGTTTAGAGGGAGTGAGACGGGTCTAGATAGAGACTTGGGTGAGGGTTATGGGGACAGGACCCCAGGGTTGTCTGGGTAGGTGGCAAGAGCAGTGGGGTAGAAAGGGCTGGAGGCAGGGTCGGGTTTCCCCAGGGTGTGGGCTGAAGTGTTGTGACCCCAGAGTTATCTGGGTGGGCAGCAAGGGCAGCAGGGTACAAAGGGCTGTAGGCAGGGTCAGGTCTCCCCAGGGTGTGGGGTGCAGGGTCGGGTCTCCCCAGGGCGTGGGGTGCAGGGTCGGGTCTCCCCAGGGCGTGGGGTGCAGGGTCGGGTCTCCCCAGGGCGTGGGGTGCAGGGTCGGGTCTCCCCAGGGCGTGGGGTGCAGGGTCGGGTCTCCCCAGGGCGTGGGGTGCAGGGTCGGGTCTCCCCAGGGCCTGGGGTGCAGGGCGGGTCTCCCCAGGGCGTGGGGTGCAGGGTCGGGTCTCCCCTGGTGTGGGCTGCAGGGAGTGGCTGCACAGGGTGTTCCTCTGAAGGAGAGAGGAGGGAGGGAGCATAGAGGCACTGGGAGCGAATGGAGAAGGAAATGGCAGTGACCTGAGTGCCAGGTGGTCCCGGTTTGGGGTTGGACTGTGTGGGAACAGCTTCCCCACCTGTCTGTAAGGGGACAGGGGAGGGCGGGAGGTCTGAGGCAGGAAGCAGTGGTAGGAAGGCAGGTCCCGGCCCTGGGGGTCTGGAGCTTATCTTCTTCCTGTGAGCTGTGTGTGGTCGGCTCCTGTGGGCTGTGCTGTGGACCTGTAGCCTGGTGGAGCCCAGGCCTCCCAGGGCGAGCAGGGCAGCTGGGGCTGGAGAAGCCTGAGGGGCCAGGTCAGGGTGGCCCCTCCACTTGTGACTAGCGCTGCTGTGGGGATCTGGGCATGAGGCCCCTTCACCCAGGTGGGGAGGCGCGTGAGTGAGACCCTAAGTCCATACCCCATGGAGGCTCTGACCCTCCTGCCGTGGGTGGCTGTGTGCAGATGGGGGTGGGGGTGGGGAGCCCAGCCCCTCCCAGACGCACCCTGCTCTGCTCCAGGGTATGGGCTTGGGCACTGCAGGGTGGCTGGGCCTGGTGTGCCCGAGGTGGCTGCATTCCCAGAGCTAGGAATGAGGCCCAGTGGGGACCTGGGAGGAGTCTGAAGGGGGCTCCATAGAGGACTTGCCTTGCATGACACCACTCTCTTGGGGAGGTCATGGGGCCCAGCTGGGCGGAAGGGGCATGGACCACCTCCCGGGGGTCTTCCTGGGGCCACCTCAGCCAGGGGGCTCTGTACTCGGTGACCTTCCAGAAGTTCCTTCCTGCCCAGACCCCAGAGTATTTGCTGCCCAAAGGCAGGAAGGAAGGGTCTGCGTCCTGCTCGAGGTCGGGCACACAGTGCCGGAGTCTGCTCCCAAGGGCTTGCCCTGCAGGAGGCCCTGAGTGAGGGACAGAGACGGGGCGGGGTCTTTGGTCCTGGTGGACTCTGGGGTGGATTCCAGTGGGGAGTCATCAGTGTTGGGGTCCCCAGGGTATAGGGGCGTCTCTGCTCCTAGAGTCGGCTCTGGATGTGGGGTTTGTGCCTGTTCTGCCTGGGGTTGATGTTGGGAGGCGCCACTGATCCCCGTCTCTCTGAGGACACTTGTCAGAAGGGTCAACTCCAGCCAGGGGCACGGGGGCCAGGGCAGAAGGATGCAATCATGCCCCTGCCTCGACCTGCTGGAGTCCCCGGCCCTTGTCCTCCCATCCGATGGGGACACCGTGGGGCTCTGGGTGCTGGGGGTCATGGGAGCCGGCAGGACATGGGTTCGGGCGGCTGCTCCCCTCTCTGGCTGGGCCTCCGGCAGTGGCCACGGGACAGTTTTGGACGCAGCTTTTCTCACAGTGGTCGTTCCAGCCATACCCACCGTGACTCGGGGCTGTTCAGAATCTGCCCAGGCTCCCTGAGCTTTGGGGCCTCCTGGGTGGGGTCTGGGCTGCTGGGCGGGGCCTCCTTCAGGGACTGTGATGCTGTGGCTCGTTTTAGGTGTGGGGTGAGCACCGGGAACCCAAGCTAGCGGAGCACCCACAGACCGAGGCCTGCACACATTCCATCCCGCTGTGTGGTGCGGGCCCAGGCCCCTGTGGGCAGGTCAACCTCAAAGGGGAGGGTGCTTGGGTCCTGCCTAACTACTTCTCAGGGTAGAGGGGACCCATCTCCTGGCCCTGGACCCCTCAGGCTGCCCCTGTTGTTGCAGAAATGCAGGACTGGGCAGGGTGACCTGGAAGGGAGACTTGAGCTGGCCTGGGTGTCAGGTGCGGCCTCAGATCCTAAACGTGGCTCTGCTCTCTCGCTGTTCCGTTGACTTGGGATGGGGTGTCTGGCCTGGTGAGTGTCACTGTGGGATCTGCCGCTGTACCCCACTGTGACACAGACACCTCCAAAAACCTCCTGGTCTGTTTGGGGACCTTCCCGTGCTGGGCTCAGCGTCCCTTGGTCTGGTCTGTCCTTGATGGGGTATCCCTCAACTTTGGTTCTGGGGGGCCGGCCCCTCTGTCTGGTGTCTGGAGTGGGGGTCTGAGGCAGAAGTCAGCTGCCTCCTGGCCTGCAGGGACTGGAGAAAGGGGTTCCTCCCAGGGCAGGACCAGCGGTCCTGGATGGAGCTGAGGTCTGTGCCTGTATCGGGGCCCCATATCCTGTTCCTCCATGGCTCTGAGCTCCCCCTTGCAGGACCTCCTCGGGGTGCTGGGTTCATCCTGTTTGGGAGGGGCTGCCCCCAGGCCGGGCACTGCAGTGCAGAGCTCACTGAGGGGCTTTTGGGTCTGGCCTGAGCCGCTGTGGGGGTATTCCACTGTGAGAGGGTCCCACAGAGAATCTCCCATCCTGCTTGTCCTCCCAGAGCCTGGAGGGGCGGGATCCGGGGTTCCCAGAGGAGGATCCTGGACCTAGGGGAGGGGGGCCTCTTCACTGACCTCCCCTCCTCCATCCCTCCCTCCCCCAAGCTGCCCTGTTGGCCCTCCTGCACCCCGGCCTCGGTCTGCACTGGCTCTGCCAGCTCTGGTGTAGGTGGGACTTAGGATGGTGTGGACGATGTGTGACCAGGGTGTTGAATGGGTAGAAAGGAGGTGGGCGGATCCGTGGGTGAGAGGGGTGGGCTCATCCAAGATGGAGCACCCGTGGGGCTCTGACCCCTCTCACACACTATCACTGGTCTTTCTCCGCAGCCTGCCACTGTGGGAGCCCTCGGCAGGGTGGACCCTCTAGGAGGCCGGCACTTCCCTGGGTTCACGAAGATGGAGCCTCCCGCCCAGTGGTGCAGCAGCCCTGCGTCCTCCCTCAGCCCTTTCTGATGGCTTCCTGGGGATTCCCGATGCCCATGGGGTGATGAGAGGAGAGCAGAGGGGAGGAGGGGCAGGGCTGTGTCCTGGAGAAGGGGGTGCTCAGGCTGGTGTCCCTGGAGAGCTCTGGGCTCCTGGAGGCCAATCAGGTAGGCGTCCTTTCTGTCCACCCCCACAAGGGACCCGGTAAGAGCCAGGTGGGGGAACCATAAGGAGAGGGCCTGTGTCCTGTCCCCCCAAGTCCTCTAGACAGGGTGGGGGCTGAGGGGTCCTCCCCAGGGAAGGACCAGGCAGTGGCTCTGATGTGGCCCCTGGTCATGGTGGACTGGCCAGGGGGGTGCAGGGTACAGAGCAGGAGGGGGCGGACTCAGGTGGGGCATGGCCTGGTCATCCCTGTGTTCATGCCATTTCCTGCCCTGGTCACCTGCAGTGAGCCCTGGCAAGGTGGGGGTGGTCTCCCAGCTTGCAGCCTGCCTGGGATCTGCTCTGTCCCTGGAACTGGGGATGGGAGCCATCCTGGAGGTCAGCAGCCTCCTAGGACAGCAGGAGACCAGGCCAGCCCCTAGCAGGGGAGGCAGGGGGGATTTTGGCAAGGACTGAATTGTTTGGGAGCCAGTGCCCCACTAGGGACAGTGACAGATGCCCCAGCAATAAGTCCTGTCCGCTGCCAGGCTACCCACCGTATCTGAGCTACAGCATGTGAGGGTGCCCAGCCATCAGCCTTCCTTGCAGGAATGAGGCCCTGGGTAGGTAAGAACAGACCTCCCACTGAGGGAACCCTCCCCACAGAGGCCAAAGGTCAGACAACAGCAGCCTCGAGAGCCCCAGGAGAGGCAGGTGAGCTGGAGGCCTGGGGCTGCGCGGCAGGGGCCCATCTACCTGGCCTGGTTGCTGCTGTGGGCGGCACCACTGTGGTAACCATAGCTGTATCCACCACAGCCTGACACCCCCTGACAATAACCACACCTGGAACTGGAGGCGGGGCTGTGAGGAGGAGCTTCCTATGGAGCAGGGAACAGGGAGGGCCCAGAAAGCTGTGCCAGGGGCCCCCACGGCTAGGGAGGCGGGAGGCTGCTCAGGAACCAGACATGCACAGTGTTCCCCTGGAGAGGCCTCTGCAGCCTCTTGGGCTCTGGGACAGACCTCCGGTCAGCAGGAGGCAGGGTGCTCCCCCGCCATGTGCTCTCCTGTGCTCCTCACTGGTGAGCTCCTATGCGACCCAGTGCGGGCCCAGCTCCAGCGTCCACTCCTGTCAGCCTGTTTGAGGGTCCAGGCAGAAGTGGGCATGGGCCCCTTCTTACGCCCCTCAGGGACTCTCTCTACTGTTCAGGGGCTGGGGCTCATAAGCGGTCTTTTTCCAGGTGGGGATTGTCAAGGCAGGAGTTTCTACATGGGCAGTGACGGGGACTGTCTGGGGCCTGGCCCTACGAACACAGTGTCCTCTCGGAGGAGGGTGTCGTGGGAGTCCTGGCCTGTTGGGAGCCCGGGGGGGAACGCTGGCCCATGTTGATTCCCGCCAGATGGGATCCAGGCAATTGGCAGGAGGTGTTGGAACAAGGCTGGTGTCTACAGGGATTCTGGGTCCCCGGAATTGGCTGTTGGAACCCGAGCCCAGCCCTGTCGGGAACAGGATCTGGTGCAGTTGGCAAGGGAAGGACAGGGCACTGTGGTTATCAGATGAGGTCACCTCAGAGCCCCTCTGAGCCCTGTTTGGGGCACACGGTGTGCGGGGCACCCAGCCCATGGGCTGAGATGGCCCCGCGGTGTCCCCTGAGGGTCCCCTCATGAACCTGGCTCTTCTGGTCCTGGGAGCTCTGAGCCGAGGAGTGTGGCATAAACTTGCGTTCTGGCCAGTGTTTCTGACCGCTGGGTTCATTCCACTGTGGTAGTTAACTGTAGTCACACAGTAGGAGGGCCCCATCCAAAAAAAGCCTGAGTGTGGGCCGAGAGGCCTTTTCCACGCAGGCGGCTGTCAGGCCGTCTGGGGCCCCCCATTGACAGTGGTGCTGGCGTCCTGGGGATCTCAGGCCTTTCCCTGAATCTTCCCTGCCTGCCATCCAAGGGCAGGTGGATCTGACTCCACTGTCCCCCTCCAGTGAGGGGCTGACGGGTCACATCCGGCCAGAGGGTGTGCGGGTCAGGCCTCCTGGAGTTGTGAGCCCTGGGGCAGGTGCAGGAGGTGGGGACTCCTTTTAGGGTCTGGAAGGGCTTGGGCTGTGGGGCTGTCCCCATGGGCCCATCTTGTGTTCTAGGGGGCCGTCCCGATCCCAGAATGTGGGTTCCCCACTGTGCATGCCACCAAGGACTGTCCTGGAAGTGGGGGTGGCCCACTGGGGAGAGAGACAGGGATTTCTGGAAGGTTTCTTTGTCTCTGAACTGTGGGGGTTGAGTCCCCTCTGTTGACTTCCCCAGTGAGGTCTGGAAAGGGAGCAGGAACCTCAGGACGGCCCGGGCAGGATGAGCGATGCCCAGTTCTTGGCTGTCCTGGGGGGATGTCCTTCCTGTGTTGGAAATGACCCAAGGAGAGGCTCAGGCGTCAGGGCCAGGCAGGCCAGGGACCACCAAGGGGCAGCCGACAGTGCAAGGATCAGCCTGCTTCCTTGGTGCCCCTACTCAGAAAATGGGGGCTCCACAGGGTCCACTCCATATGGCCCAGCCTTGAGGGAGGGGCTTCTGGGACTAGATGGCCAGATGGCAGCAGATGGTGCTGTGGGGCCGGCCCTGTCCCCATCTGGACTGGTGTTGGAGGGCAGCAGCGGTGCGGACCCCTCAGAACCACATCTGGATGACCTGTGGGGTGACCTGGCCATCTGTTTCATGGTCTCTGGGGCTGGCGGGCAGGATCTCAGGGTGGTCACTCATGGGCCTGTCCATCATGCCTGCTGCCCTGTGTGTTTGGGTCACGGGCTGCACTGCTGTGCTGGCCACCACACCCATCGTGCTGTGTCCTTGATCAATATCCTAACATGGCATATGGCAGTCCCCGCGGGGAAGGCTGTGGCAGGAGGCTCCCGGGGATGGGTTTTGATGGACTCTGTGATGCTGTGGGTGTAATAGTAACTCTCAGTATCATAGTCGTAATACCACAGTGACACAGACCTCACTCCAATCCTACTGCTAGGCCTGGGGATACCTGAGATGTCCAGGGCTGACCTGAGGAGGCAGCAGGGCCCCAAGGGGAGGCTGTGGGCCCAGCCCTCTCAGGTCTGCTGCAGGGACCCTCTGGTCTGCCCCTCGCTTACGTGGACAGTGTCCGTGTCCACCTGCGTCCTGAGGGTCCACCTCAGGCTGGCATCTGTCCCTAACCGCCCCATGGTCATGTCCTTTAGAGTCCATAAATTGTCCCCAAATCACGGAGGCATCACTCTGGGGCTTTTATGTTCCCAGGGCCCCAGGTGCCTCCACCCAGAAAGGTGAGATGTGGGAGAGTCCCAGAGTCGTTCCCCAACCCTGGATGGACCTCTGCAGCCTCAGTGCTACTCAGGTTCCAGCCAGACCTGGAGCTGGTGCAGGTGAAGCCCAGGCCAGGTGAGTTCCAGTCCAATGAGGCCCCGGACAGGTGAGGCCCAGGACAGGTGAAGTTCGGGACAGGTGAGTTTCAGGCCAGGTTAAATCCAGGTCAGGAGAGGTCCAGGTGAGTTGAGGTCCAGGTCAGGTGAAGCTCCTGATAGGTGAGGTCCAAGATAGGTGAGGCCGAGCTCAGGTGAAGCCCAGGTCAGCTGAGGCCCAGGTCGGGGAGGCCCAGGTCGGGGAGGCCCAGGTCAGGAAAGGCTGAGGTTGATGTGTGAGGCTTCTGTAGTTTTCTCTTGGTGCGAATCCTTCCTGGTGTCCCTGCCCCTCCTCCCAGTCCCTGCTCTGTGCCTGCCAGATGGCAGCCCCTGCACAGGTGGTGCTGGCTGTGGAGGAGCTGGGCTCTGCCTCCCTGTGCATGGGCGTCCCTCTCGGGCTCTGGTCAGGAGTGTGGCTGAGTTGCTTCGCTCCAGAATGCACCGACTGTGCCGTCCTCAGGTGTATACGTCCTCAGGGGTATAAGGTCCTACGCTTGCTCCACATCAGGCCCCAGGAGCTGCCAGTAGGTACCCGCCTGCCCTGCCACACGGTGAGCCTGCAGCCTGTTGTGGATGCCCAGGGAGGTGAGTGTTACCACAGATCAGCCTTTCCTCTTTAAAGTCTTTTCTTCGGGGAAACATCATCGATGTCTCATATACTAAATATACGTCTGTATCATTGTGCAATTGCCTGCATCATTGTTTATTTCTCCAGCCTGGGTTAATGTCTTTGCTATTATGAACAGTGCTGGAGTGAGAATTTTCTAAACACAGCTGTGTGCATTTTCTTCTTCTTGCGATATAGAAGTCTAACTGCTGCTTTCAAGGTACTCTAATGTGTTTGTTCTGTACTTTGATTATGTGATTATCATGGTCTTGGTTTCCTTTATGGTTTCCTAACTGGGAAACGTATCCTTTAAGAAGATAGTTCATTTTGCCGGGTGTACATTTTATTTAGAAGAAATCACATTGAAAGTATTTTTTGGAGTTTCTGTTGTTACTCCAATTACTCAGCATTGTCATGAACTCAACCACAGAGTCGCTCATAACCCTGTACTCTTATCCTTGTGACTGTCCTAGTTTGCGTTGCATGAACCTGCCATCGTTTATTCGTCTGTTCTCCTTCAGATGGACATTTGCTTCATTCTCAGTTTGGGCCTATGACAGTCAGTTTTCTGCACATCTTTGCCCATGAGGCTCTCAGGGAGGGCTCTAGGGCTGGCATTGCCTGCAGGGTTCTGCTTTGTTGCAGGCAGCTCCTGCGAGTGCTTTTCAGAGTGTCTGTGCCCAGCAGCAATGCCTGAAGTGCCCACTGAACTTTGCCCTGGCATCAGGCACTTTCTGTGTGCTTGCTTCTGTGCTGCTCCATATTCTGGAGAATTTATTCAGGTCTGTGCTGGAAATCCATCCCACCGATTCTCTCTTCAGCTGTGTCGACACCAGCTGTTAAGCATCCCATGATGCAGCAGCGTGGGCACANGCCTGGCCGAGGGTCCAGGCAGAACTGGGCATGGGCTCCTTCTTAGGGGCCTTGGAGACTCTCTACGGCTGTACCTGGGACTGGGGGCTCCATGAGTGGTCTTTGCCAGGTGGGGATGACAAAGGCAGGAGTTTCTACGTGGGCAGGTGAGGGGACTGTCTGGGGCCTGGCCCTACGGAGCACAGCGGCCTCTCAGAGGAGGGTGTGTGGGAGTCCTGCCTGTTGGGAGCCTGGGGGATGCTGTTCTCTTGATTCCAGCCAGGATGGGAATCCAGGCAATTGGCAGGAGGTGCTGGAACAACGCTGGTGTCTGCAGGGATTCCTGGCCCCAGGAATTGGCTGTTAGAATCGGGGTATCTGTCGGGACAGGGTCTGGTGCAGCTGGCAGGGAAGGGACCAGGACACCTGTGGTCATCAGTGAGGTCACCTCAGAGCCCTCTGAAGCCCCTGTTTGGGGGCACATGGTGTGCAGGGCACCAGCCCATGGGCTGAGATGGCCCGGGTGTCCCTAAAATCCGAGAGTCTTGGCACAAACTCTCAGGCCTGGCTCTTGTGGTCCTGGGGAGCTCTGAGCCGAGGCGTGTGCATGGCCCCTGGGTGTCCGGCCAGTTTTTGTCTCTGGTTTCATCACTGTGGTAGTCACCATAGTCCACAGTAGGAGGGCCCATCAAAAAAGCCCCTGAGTGTGGCCAGAGAGGCCTTTCCCATGCAGGCCCTGGTGCAGGCGTCTGGGGCCCCCACTGACAGTGGTGCTGCGTTCTGGGGATCTCAGGCCTTTCTGAATCTTCCACATCTGCCATCCAGGGCAGGAGGGTCTGACTCACCTCCCAGGCTCCTGTCCCCTCCAGGAGGGGCTGAGGTGACGTCCGGCCAGAGAGTATGCAGGAGTCAGGCCTCCTGGAGTTTGAGCCCTGGGGCAGGTGCAGGAGGTGGGACTCCATTTAGGGGCTGGGAAGGGCTGGGCTGTGGGGCTGCCCCCACGGGCCATCTTGTGTTCTGGGGCCGTCCCGATCCAGATGTGGGTTCCCGCTCTGATGCCACCGAGGACTGTCCTGGAAGAGGGTGGCCACTGGGGAGAGAGACAGGGATTTCTGGAAGATTCTTTGTCTCTGACTGTGGGGGTGAGTCCTCTGTTGGCTTCCCCGGTGAGGTCTGGAAAGGAGCAGGACTCAGGACAGTCGGGCAGGATGAGCGACGCCCAGCTCTGTCTGTCTCCGGGAATGTCTTCTGTCTTGGAAAAGACCCAGGAGAGGCTCAGGCGTCAGGGCCAGGCAGGCCAGGGACCAAAAAACAGTGCACAGGGCCAGCCCCGCCCTCCTGGTGCCCCTACTCTGATGTGGGGGCTCGCAGCGTCCACACATATGGCCCAGCCTTAAGGGAGGGGCTTCCGGGACCGCCGGCTGGACAGAAGCAGATGGTGCCGTGGGACCGGCCCTGTCCCCATCTGGACTGGGGTTGGAGGGCAGCAGTGATGCCGACCCGTTGGAGTCAGGTCTGGCTGACCTGTGGGATAATCCTGGCCATCTGTTTCATGGTCTCTGGGGCTGGCAGGCAGGATCTCAGGGTGGTCACTCGTGGGGCTGTCCATCGTGCCTGCCGCCCTGTGTGTCTGGGTCACAGGCTGCACTGCTGTGGTGGCCACCATACCCATGGTGCTGTGTCCTCAATCAAAATCCTAACATGGCACGTGGCGGACCCCCACAGGGAGGGCTGTGGCGGGAGACTCCCAGGGATGGGTTTTTGATGGACTCTGTGACACTGTGGGTGTAATAAGTACCAGTCCAAGCATTGTAATACCACAGTGACACAGACCTCACTTCAAACCTACTGCCAGGCCTGGTGAAACCTGGGATGTCCAGAGCTGACCTGAGGAGGCAGGAGGGCCCCGAGGGGAGGCTGTGGGCCCAGCGCTCTCAGGTCTGCTGCGGGGACACTCAGGTCTGCCCCTCGCTTAGGTGGACAGTGTCCGTGCCCACCTGTGTCCTGAGGCTCCACCTCAGGCTGGTATCTGTCTGTACTGTCCCTACCCGCCCCATGGCCATGTCCTTTTGGTTGTATAAATTGCCTCCAAATCATGCAGGTATCACTCTGGGGCTTTTTATATTCCCTGGGCCATCAAGTGCCTCCACCCAGAAAGGTGAGATGTGGGAGAGTTCCAGAGTCATTCCACAACCCCGGATGAGCCCCTGCAGCCTCAGTGCTACTCAGGTTCCAGCAAGACCTGGAGGAGGTGCAGTTGAGGCCCGAGGCCAGGTGAGGCCCAGGTCAGGTGAGGCCCAGGCCAGGTGAGGTCCAGGTCAGGTGAGGCCCAGGCCAGGTGAGGTCCAGGTCAGGTGAGGTCCAGGTCAGGTGAGGTCCCAGTCAGGTAAGGCTGAGGTCAGGTGAAGCCTATAGGTGAGGCCCAGGCCAGGTGAGGCCCAGGCCAGGTGAGGCCCAGGCCAGGTGAGGTCCAGGTCAAGTGAGGTTCATGTTAGGTGAGGCCCAGGTCAGGTGAGGCTGAGGTGGATGTATGAGACTTCTGTAATTTTCAGTGAGTGCCAACCCTGCCTAGTGTCCCTGCTCCTCCTCCCAGTGCCTGCTCTGTGCCTGCCAGATGGTGCCCCTGCACAGGTGGTGCTGGCTGTGGAGGAGCTGGGCTCTGCCTCCCTGTGCATGAGCGTCCCTCTTGGGCTCTGGCCTGGGAGTGTCGCTGAGTTGCTTGTCTCCAGAATGCACTGACAGTGCCGTCCTCAGCGGTATACGTCCTCGGGGGGAGTACGGCTCTGTGCTTACTCCACGTCAGTCCCCAGGAGCTGCCAGCAGGTACCGGCCTGCCCTGCTGCACAGTGAGCCTGCAGCCTGTCGTGGATGCCCAGGGAGGTGAGTGCTCCACACATCAGGCCTTTCCTCTTTAAAGTCATTTCTTTGGGGAAACATCATCGATGACTCATATACTAAATATATGTCTGTATCATTGTGCAATTGCCTGTGTCATTATTTATTTATCCAACCTGGGTTAATGTCTTTGCTATTGTGAACAGCGCCGGAGTGAGAATTTTCTAAATACAGCTCTTTGCGTTTTCCTCTTCTTGCGATTTAGAAGTTTAACTGCTGTTTTCAAGGTACTGTAATGTATTTGTTCTGTTCTTGTTAGGAGACTTGCCAACCCTGTGCGTCTCAGTTCATACCCTCTTCCTTGCCCAGTAGAAGTAACCACAACTGTGTTTATGTGATTTTCATTTTCTTGATTTTCCTTGTAGTTTTTCTAGTGGAAAGTTTATCCCTTAAGAAGATAGTTCCTTGTGCCATGTGTAAATTTTATTTAGAAGAAATCATAGTGAAAGTATTTTTTGGAGTTTCTGTTTTTACTCCAATTACTCAGCATTGTCATGAACTGAACTGCAGAGCTGCCTGCAACCTCTATTGTTGTCCTCATGGCTGTCTGGGTTCGCACTGCATGAACCTCCCAACGTTTATTCGTCTGTTTTCCTTCAGATGTATGTTTGCTTCGTTCTCAGTTTGGGCTGTGACAGTCAGTTTTTCTGCACATCTTTGCCCATGAGGCTCTCAGGGAGGGCTCTG
>NW_016826793.1:144899-153678 GCF_001698545.2 Rhinopithecus bieti | reverse complement strand
TGAGGCTTGGAGCACCACCCAACCCCCTGGAAACGAGGCGGGGAGCCCAGGCAGTGGGCCCAGAGCATTGTGGGTACCCCAGCAGAACCTGGGCACGGGGATCAGCCAGACATGCCAAACCCTGAGTTGCAGCCTGCAGGAGGACCTGGCCCCACCCAGGCCATTCAATTAAGCGCCATCCCTCTGCCTTGGACACCTCTCCCCTGCGCCACCAACAGCTCGGCTTCCCAGGGCCTCAGCCATTCAAGGAAGGAAAAAGGCTGGGCCTGCCAGGGGCACAGCAATAATCTCCCTTGTCCCGGCTAAGACAGGGTGGGCAGACAGCTGTGGACAGGACATATTGCTGGGGCATCTGGCTCTGTGACTACTGGGTACTGGCTCTCAACGCAGACCCTGCCAAAATCCCCACTGCCTCCCCTGCGAGGGGCTGGCCTGGTCTCCTCCTGCTGTCCTAGGAGGCTGCTGACCTCCAGGATGACTCCCGTCCTCAGTTCTAGTGCCAGAGCAGATCCCAGGCAGGCTGCAGGCTGGGAGGCCACCCTGTCCTTGCTGGGGTTCAGTGCAGTTACCCAGGGCAGGAAATGGCATGAACACAGGGATGACCGGGCCATGCCCCACCTGAGTCAGCCCCTCCTGCTCTGCACCCCCAACTCCCCAGGCCAGCCCATGACGTCCAATAACCCAACACTAGAGTCACTGCCTGGCACTGCCCTGGGGAGGATCCCTCAGCCCCCATCCTGTCTAGAGAACTTGGGAGGACAGGACACAGGCCCTCTCCTTACCGTTCTCCCATCTGGCTCCTGCCGGGAGCCAGGGTGTGGACAGAAAGGACGCCTGCCTGATTGGCCCCCAGGAGCCAGGCACTTCTCTCCAGGGACCCCAGCCCGAGCGCCCCCTAACCCAGGACCCAGCCCTGCCCCTCCTCCCCTCTGCTCTCCTCTCATCACCCCATGGGAATCCGGAATCCCCAGGAAGCCATCAATCAGGAAGGACTGAGGGAGGAAGCAGGGCTGCTGCACCACAGGGCGGGAGGCTCCGTCTTCGTGAACCCAGGGAAGTGCCAGCCTCCTAGAGGGTATGCTCCACCCTGCCGAGGGCTCCCACAGTGGCAGGCTGTGGGGAAAGACCAGCGACAGTGTCGGGGAGGGCTCAGGGCCCCGCAGGTGCTCCTCCGTCCTCAGTGAGCAACTCCCACCCTGGACCCACGGACCCACCCACCTCCTCTCCACCCAGGCAGCACGCTGGCCACAGGTCGTCCACACCATCCTGAGTCCCACCTACAACAGAGCCAGCAGAGCCAGTGCACACAGAGGCTGGGGTGCAGTGGGGGGCAACAGGGCAGCTTGGGGAAGGGAAGGAGGGGGAGGGAGGTCAGTGAAGAGGCCCCCCTCCCCTGGGTCCAGGATCCTCCTCTGGGAACCCCAGATTCCCCCCCACCCCAGGCTCTGGGAGGACAAGCAGGATGGGAGATTCTGTGCGGGACCCTCTCACAGTGGAATACCCCGACAGCGGCCCAGGCCAGACCCAAAAGCCCCTCAGTGAGCCCTGCACTGCAGCGCCGGGCCTGGGGGCAGCCCCTCCCAAACAGGACAAACCCAGTACTGTGAGGAGGTCCTGCCAGGGGGAGCTCAGAGCCATGGAGGAAGGATAGGGGGCCCCCAATACAGGCAGACTTTGGCTCCATGCAGGACCGCCCAGCCCCCAGCCTGAGAGGAACGCCTGTCTGCAGCCCCTGCAGGCCCGGAGGCAGCTGGCCTCTGCCTCAGACCCCCCACTCCAAACACCAGACAGAGGGGCAGGCCCCCTAGAGCCAGGATTGAGGGATGCCCCATCAAGGACAGACGAGACCCAGGGGTGCTGAGCCCAGCACGGGAAGGCCCCCAAACAGACCAGGAGGTTTCTGAAGGTGTCTGTGTCACAGTGGGGTATAGCAGCAGCTGGTACCACAGTGACACTCGCCAGGCCAGAAACCCCGTCCCAAGTCAGCAGAACCCAGAGAGAGCAGGGACACATTTAGGATCTGAGGCTGCACCTGACACCCAGGCCAGCAGACCTCTCCCCTCCAGGGCACCTTCCACTGTCCTGCATTTCTGCAAGAACAGGGGCAGCCTGACGAGGTCCAGGGCCAGGAGATGGGTCCCCTCTACCCCAAGGAGGAGCCAGGCAGGACCGAGCATCCTCCCCGTTGAGGCCGACCTGCCCAGAGGGGCCTGGGCCCAGCCCACACACTGGGGTGGAATGTGTGCAGACCCCGGTGTCTGTGGGTGCTCTGCTAGCTGGGCCCCCACTCCTCACCCCACACCTAAAACGAACCACAGCCTCAGAGCCCCTGAAGGAGACCCCGCCCAGCAGCCCAGCCCCCACCCCAGAGGCCCCAGAGCTCAGGGAGCCTAGGCAGATTCTGAACAGCCTCGAGTCACAGTGGGTATGGCTGGAACGACCACTGTGAGAAAAGCTGCGTCCAAAACTGTCCCGTGGCGGAAGTCAGAGGCCCAGCCAGAGAGGGGAGCAGCCACCTGAACCCATGTCCTGCCGGCTCCCATGACCCCCAGCACCCGGAGCCCCACCGTGTCCCCACGGGATGGGAGGACAAGGGCCAGGGGCTCCGGCGGGTTGCGGCAGGGGCTTCATCCCATCCTGCCCTGGCCCCCGTGCCCCTGGCTGGAGTGGACCCTTCTGACAAGTGTCCTCAGAGAGACGGGGATCAGCGGCTCCTCCCAACATCAACCCCAGGCAGAACAGGCACAAACCCACATCCAGAGCCGACTCCAGGAGCAGAGACACCCCTATGCCCTAGGGGACCCCAACCCTGATGACTCCCCACTGGAATCCACCCCAGAGTCCACCAGGACCAAAGACCCCGCCCCGTCTCTGTCCCTCACTCAGGGCCTCCTGCAGGGCACGCGCTTGAGAGCAGACTCGGGCTTAGGGGACACCACGGTGGCCCCAACCTCGACCAGGCCACAGACCCTTCCTTCCTGCCCTGGTGCAGGACAGACTTTGGGGTCTGGGCCAGGAGAAACTTCTGGCAGGTCACCAAGCACAGAGCCCCCAGGCTGAGGTGGCCCCAGGAAGACCCCCAGGAGGTGGCCCACTCCCCTTTCTTCCAGCTAGACCCCATGTCCTCCCCAAGATAGGGGTGTCATCCGAGGCAGGTCCTCCATGGGACCCCATTCAGGCTCCTCCCCAGACCCCACTGGGCCTCAGTCCCGGCTCTGGGACTGCAGCCACCTCAGGCACCCCAGGCAGCCCAGACCCAGTCACCCTGCAGTGCCCAAGCCCACACCTTGGAGCAGAGCAGGGCGCGTCTGGGAGGGGCTACGCTCCCCACCCCCCACCCCACCTGCACACCCCACCCACCCCTGGCCAGCGGCTCTACAGGAAGGTCAGAGCCCCCATGGGGTATGGACTTAGGGTCTCACTCACGTGCTTCCCCTCCTGGGAAAAGGGGCCTCATGCCCAGATCCCCACAGCAATGCTAGTCCCAAGTGGAGGCAGTGGCCCCAGGGACACCCTGATCTGCCCCTCAGGTTCATCCAGCCCCCGCTGCCCTGCTGTCCCTGGGAGGCCTGAGCTCCACCAGACCACAGGTCCGGGACACCACCCACAGGAGTCACCAACACAGCTCACAGGAAGAAGATAAGCCCCAGACCCACAGGGCCAGGACCTGCCTTGTTACCACTGCTTCCTGCCCCAGACCTCGGCGCCCTCCTCCTTCCACTTACACCAGGCCAGGAAGCTGTTCCCACACAGTTCAACGCCAAACCGGGACCACCTGGCACTCAGGTCACTGCCATTTCCTTCTCCGTTTACTCCCAGTGCCTCTGTGCTCCCTCCCTCCTCCCTCCTTCAGAGGAACACCCTGTGCAGCCCCTCCCTGCAGCGCACATCCTGGGGAGACCCGACCCTGCCCCCAGCCCTTTCTACCCCACTGCTGTTGCCGCCCACCCGAACAACCCTGGGGTCCCATCCCTGCAGTCCCCACCCTGGTCTCCACCCAGACCCCTGTCCCTACCTCCAGACACCCCTACTAGGCCAACTCTGCACCTGCAGGCCCTCCCCTCTTTTGCCGCGACAGCCTCAGTTTCTCCCGCCTGTTCCCACCCCCTGCCCCCACCTGCCCACAACTCGAGCTCGTCCTCTCCTAGGGCCCCTGAGCCATGGCACTGACCCTGCACTCCCACCCACACACGGCCCATGCCCTCACCTTCCTCCGGCCACTCCGGCCCCGCTCCCCTCTCAGGCCGGCTGTTGTATTTCCAGGACAAAGGCTCACCCAAGTCTTTCCAAGGCAGGCCTGGGCCGTTGCCCTCACTGCCCGGTTGCAGGGCAGCCTCCTGTGCACAGAAGCAGGGAGCTCAGCCCTTCTACAGGCAGAAAGCACTGAAAGAAATCGGCCTCCAGCGGCTTGACACACGTCCGCCTGTGTCTCTCACTGCCCGCACCTGCAGGGAGGCTCAGCACTCCGGTTAAAGACGAGGGATCCAGGCAGCAACATCACGGGAGAATGCAGGGCTCCCAGACGTCCAGCCCTCTCACAGGCCTCTCCTGGGAAGAGATCTGCAGCCACCACGGAACAGCCATGGAGCCGGCTGGATAGTAACAGAGTCAGTGACCGACCTGGAGGGCAGGGGAGCTGTGAGCCCGAGCCCAGACTGCAGGGACAGAGACCAGCCGCTGACATCCCGAGCCCCTCACTGGTGGCCCCACAACACCCCGTGGAAAAACGACAGACCCACAGTCTCACCTGGAACAGGGCAGACACTTCCTAGCCCCCAGCATTGGCTCCAAGAAACACCAGGTAACAGCATCAGTGGGGGCTCCTGAGAAAGAGGAGGGGAGGTCTCCTCCACCAGCAAGCGCTTCCCTTGACCAAAAACAGGGTCCACGCAACTCCCCAGGACAAAGGAGGAGCCCCCTGTACAGCGCTGGGCTCAGACTCCTCTCTCCAAGACACCCTGAGTTTCAGACAAAACCCCCTGGAATGCACAGTCTCAGCAGGAGAGCCGGGCCAGAGCCAGCAAGAGGGGACTCGGTGACACCCGCAGGGACAGGAGGATTTTGTGGGGGCTCGTGTCACTGTGAGCATATTGTAGTGGTGGTGTGTGCTACGCCCACAGTGACACAGCCCCATTCCCAAAGCCCTGCTGCAAACGCACCCACTTCTGGGGCTGACGGCCTTGAGGCAGCATCTGGGAAGTAGGGTCTAGGGGTGGCCATCAGTGTTCAAAACACACCAGACTCCCCCCCAAGACATCATCACCCCACCAGCCGGCAAGCAGAGTAAACAGAAAATGAGAGGCAGCTGGGAAGCTGGCACAGGCCCCAAGGAAAGAGCTTTGGCGGGTGTGCAAGAGGGGATGCAGGCAGAGCCTGAGCAGGGCCTTTTGCTGTTTCTCCTTTCCTGTGAAGAGAGTTCTATAAACTGGAGTTTGGGATCAATGGCTGGGAGTGAGCCCAGGAGGACAGTCTGTGGGAAGGGCAGAGGGAAGGAGGAGCAGCCACTATCCTACACTGTCATCATTTGAAAGTTTGTCCTGTGCCCACGCTGCTGCATCATGGGATGCTTAACAGCTGGTGTAGACACAGCTAAAGACGGAATCTGTGAGATGGATTTGCAGCACAGATCTGAATAAATTCCCCAGAATGTGGAGCAGCACAGAAGCAAGCACACAGCAAGTGCCTGATGCCAGGGCAAAGTTCAGTGGGCACCTTCAGGCATTGCTGCTGGGCACAGACACTCTGAAAAGCACTCGCAGGAGCTGCCTGCAACAAAGCAGAACCCTGCAGGCAATGCCAGCCCTAGAGCCCTCCCTGAGAGCCTCATGGGCAAAGATGTGCAGAAAAACTGACTGTCATAGGCCCAAACTGAGAATGAAGCAAATGTCCATCTGAAGGAGAACAGACGAATAAACGATGGCAGGTTCATGCAACGCAAACTAGGACAGTCACAAGGATAAGAGTACAGGGTTATGAGCGACTCTGTGGTTGAGTTCATGACAATGCTGAGTAATTGGAGTAACAACAGAAACTCCAAAAAATACTTTCAATGTGATTTCTTCTAAATAAAATGTACACCCGGCAAAATGAACTATCTTCTTAAAGGATACGTTTCCCAGTTAGGAAACCATAAAGGAAACCAAGACCATGATAATCACATAATCAAAGTACAGAACAAACACATTAGAGTACCTTGAAAGCAGCAGTTAGACTTCTATATCGCAAGAAGAAGAAAATGCACACAGCTGTGTTTAGAAAATTCTCACTCCAGCACTGTTCATAATAGCAAAGACATTAACCCAGGCTGGAGAAATAAACAATGATGCAGGCAATTGCACAATGATACAGACGTATATTTAGTATATGAGACATCGATGATGTTTCCCCGAAGAAAAGACTTTAAAGAGGAAAGGCTGATCTGTGGTAACACTCACCTCCCTGGGCATCCACAACAGGCTGCAGGCTCACCGTGTGGCAGGGCAGGCGGGTACCTACTGGCAGCTCCTGGGGCCTGATGTGGAGCAAGCGTAGGACCTTATACCCCTGAGGACGTATACACCTGAGGACGGCACAGTCGGTGCATTCTGGAGCGAAGCAACTCAGCCACACTCCTGACCAGAGCCCGAGAGTGACGCCCATGCACAGGGAGGCAGAGCCCAGCTCCTCCACAGCCAGCACCACCTGTGCAGGGGCTGCCATCTGGCAGGCACAGAGCAGGGACTGGGAGGAGGGGCAGGGACACCAGGAAGGATTCGCACCAAGAGAAAACTACAGAAGCCTCACACATCAACCTCAGCCTTTCCTGACCTGGGCCTCCCCGACCTGGGCCTCCCCGACCTGGGCCTCCGCGACCTGGGCTTCACCTGAGCTCGGCCTCACCTATCTTGGACCTCACCTATCAGGAGCTTCACCTGACCTGGACCTCAACTCACCTGGACCTCTCCTGACCTGGATTTAACCTGGCCTGAAACTCACCTGTCCCGAACTTCACCTGTCCTGGGCCTCACCTGTCCGGGGCCTCATTGGACTGGAACTCACCTGGCCTGGGCTTCACCTGCACCAGCTCCAGGTCTGGCTGGAACCTGAGTAGCACTGAGGCTGCAGAGGTCCATCCAGGGTTGGGGAACGACTCTGGGACTCTCCCACATCTCACCTTTCTGGGTGGAGGCACCTGGGGGCCCTGGGAACATAAAAAGCCCCAGAGTGATGCCTCCGTGATTTGGGGACAATTTATGGACTCTAAAGGACATGACCATGGGGCGGTTAGGGACAGATGCCAGCCTGAGGTGGACCCTCAGGACGCAGGTGGACACGGACACTGTCCACGTAAGCGAGGGGCAGACCAGAGGGTCCCTGCAGCAGACCTGAGAGGGCTGGGCCCACAGCCTCCCCTTGGGGCCCTGCTGCCTCCTCAGGTCAGCCCTGGACATCTCAGGTATCCCCAGGCCTAGCAGTAGGATTGGAGTGAGGTCTGTGTCACTGTGGTATTACGACTATGATACTGAGAGTTACTATTACACCCACAGCATCACAGAGTCCATCAAAAACCCATCCCCGGGAGCCTCCTGCCACAGCCTTCCCCGCGGGGGACTGCCATATGCCATGTTAGGATATTGATCAAGGACACAGCACGATGGGTGTGGTGGCCAGCACAGCAGTGCAGCCCGTGACCCAAACACACAGGGCAGCAGGCATGATGGACAGGCCCATGAGTGACCACCCTGAGATCCTGCCCGCCAGCCCCAGAGACCATGAAACAGATGGCCAGGTCACCCCACAGGTCATCCAGATGTGGTTCTGAGGGGTCCGCACCGCTGCTGCCCTCCAACACCAGTCCAGATGGGGACAGGGCCGGCCCCACAGCACCATCTGCTGCCATCTGGCCATCAGTCCCAGAAGCCCCTCCCTCAAGGCTGGGCCATATGAGTGGACCCTGTGAGCCCCCATGTCTGAGTAGGGGCACCAGGAGAGCAGGGCTGATCCTGTGCACTGTCGCTGCCCCTGTGGTCCCTGGCCTGCCTGGCCCTGACGCCTGAGCCTCTCCTGGGTCATTTCCAACACAGAAGACATCCCCCAGGACAGCCAGAACTGGGCATCGCTCATCCTGCCCGGCCGTCCTGAGTCCTGCTCCTTTCCAGACCTCACTGGGGAAGTCAACAGAGGACTCACCCCCACAGTCAGAGACAAAGAACCTTCCAGAAATCCCTGTCTCTCTCCCCAGTGGGCACCCACTTCCAGGACAGTCCTTGGTGGCATCACAGTGGGAACCCACATCTGGATCGGGACGGCCCCTAGAACACAAGATGGCCCATGGGGACAGCCCCACAGCCCAGCCCTTCTCAGACCCCTAAAAGGAGTCCCACCTCCTGCACCTGCCCCAGGGCTCAACTCCAGGAGGCCTGACTCCCGCACACCCTCTGGCCGGATGTGACCTCAGCCCCTCCTGGAGGGGACAGTGAGTCAGATCCACCTGCCCTGGATGGCAGGCAGGGAAGATTCAGAAAGGCCTGAGATCCCCAGGACGCAGCACCACTGTCAATGGGGGCCCCAGACGCCTGCACCAGCGCCTGCGTGGGAAAGGCCTCTCTGGCCACACTCAGGGGCTTTTTTGATGGGCCCTCCTACTGTGTGACTACAGTAACTACCACAGTGATGAACCCAGCGGCAGAAACTGGCCAGAAACGCAAGGTTTATGCACACTCCTCGGCTCAGAGCTCTCCAGGACCAGAAGAGCCAGGTCTGAGGGACCCTCAGGGGACACCCGGGCCATCTCAGCCCA
>NW_016826793.1:47801-144318 GCF_001698545.2 Rhinopithecus bieti | reverse complement strand
AGGTGAGGCCCAGGCCAGGTGAGGCCCAGGCCAGGTGAGGTCCAGGTCAAGTGAGGTTCATGTTAGGTGAGGCCCAGGTCAGGTGAGGCTGAGGTGGATGTATGAGACTTCTGTAATTTTCAGTGAGTGCCAACCCTGCCTAGTGTCCCTGCTCCTCCTCCCAGTGCCTGCTCTGTGCCTGCCAGATGGTGCCCCCTGCACAGGTGGTGCTGGCTGTGGAGGAGCTGGGCTCTGCCTCCCTGTGCATGAGCGTCCCTCTTGGGCTCTGGCCTGGGAGTGTCGCTGAGTTGCTTGTCTCCAGAATGCACTGACAGTGCCGTCCTCAGCGGTATACGTCCTCGGGGGGAGTACGGCTCTGTGCTTACTCCACGTCAGTCCCCAGGAGCTGCCAGCAGGTACCGGCCTGCCCTGCTGCACAGTGAGCCTGCAGCCTGTCGTGGATGCCCAGGGAGGTGAGTGCTCCACACATCAGGCCTTTCCTCTTTAAAGTCATTTCTTTGGGGAAACATCATCGATGACTCATATACTAAATATATGTCTGTATCATTGTGCAATTGCCTGTGTCATTATTTATTTATCCAACCTGGGTTAATGTCTTTGCTATTGTGAACAGCGCCGGAGTGAGAATTTTCTAAATACAGCTCTTTGCGTTTTCCTCTTCTTGCGATTTAGAAGTTTAACTGCTGTTTTCAAGGTACTGTAATGTATTTGTTCTGTTCTTGTTAGGAGACTTGCCAACCCTGTGCGTCTCAGTTCATACCCTCTTCCTTGCCCAGTAGAAGTAACCACAACTGTGTTTATGTGATTTTCATTTTCTTGATTTTCCTTGTAGTTTTCTAGTGGAAAGTTTATCCCTTAAGAAGATAGTTCCTTGTGCCATGTGTAAATTTTATTTAGAAGAAATCATAGTGAAAGTATTTTTTGGAGTTTCTGTTTTACTCCAATTACTCAGCATTGTCATGAACTGAACTGCAGAGCTGCCTGCAACCTCTATTGTTGTCCTCATGGCTGTCTGGGTTCGCACTGCATGAACCTCCCAACGTTTATTCGTCTGTTTTCCTTCAGATGTATGTTTGCTTCGTTCTCAGTTTGGGCTGTGACAGTCAGTTTTTCTGCACATCTTTGCCCATGAGGCTCTCAGGGAGGGCTCTAGGGCTGGCATTGCCTGCAGGGTTCTGCTTTGTCACAGGGAGTTCCTGCCAGTGCTTTTCAGAGTGTCTGTGCCCAGCAGCAATGCCTGAAGGTGCCCACTGAACTTTGCCCTGGCATCAGGCGCTTTCTGTGTGCTTGCTTCTGTGCTGCTCCACATTCTGGGGAATTTATTCAGATCTGTGCTGCAAATCCATCTTGCTGATTTTCTCTTTAGCTGTGCCTACATCAGCTGTTAAGCATCCCATGATGCAGCAGTGTGGGCACAGGGCAAACTTTCGAATGATGACAGCGTAGGATAGCGGCTGCTCCTCCTTCCCTCTGCCCTTTCCACAGACTGTCCTCCTGGGCTCACTCCCAGCCATTGATCCCAAAATCCAGTTTATGGAACTCTCTGCGCAGGAAAGGAGAAACAGCAAAAGGCCCTGCTCAGGCTCTGCCTGCATCCCCTCTTGCACACCCGCCAAAGCTCTTTCCTTGGGGCCTGTGCCAGCTTCCCAGCTGCCTCTCATTTTCTGTTTACTCTGCTTGCTGCCCGGTGCGGATGATATATGGGGAGGAGTCTGGTGTGTTTTGGGTGTTGATGGACACCCCTAGGCCCTACGTCTCAGATGCTCCCCGCAGCCCGTCAGCCTCAGAAGTGGGAGCATTTACAGCAGGGTTTTGGGACTGGGGCTGTGTCACTGTGGGCATAGCAAGTAGTACTAGTACAATATTCTCACAGTGACACGAGCCCCCACAAAATCCTCCTGTCCCTGCGGATGTCACCGAGTCCCCCCTTGCTGTCTCTGGCCAGTTCTCCTGCTGAGACTGTGATTTCCGGGGATTTTTGTCTGAAACTCGTGTGTCTTGGAGAGGACCCTGAGCCCAGTGCTATACAGGGGGCTTCTCCTTTGTCCTGGGGGAGTTGCGTGGACCCTGTTTTTGGTCAAGGGAAGCGCTTGCTGGTGGAGGAGACTTCCCCTCCTCTCTTTCTCGGGAGCCCCCTCTGATGTCGTTCCCTGGTGTTTCTCAGGGCTGATTCTGGGGGCTCGGCAGTGTCTGCCCTGTTCCAGGTGGGACTGTGGGTCTGTTCTGTTTCCACAGGGTGTGGTTTGTCCACCGGTGAGGGGCTCAGGACGTCAGTGGCTGGTCTCTGTCCCTATGGTGTGGGCTCGGGCTCACTGCTCCCCTGCCCTCCAGGTCAGTCGCTGACTCAGTTGCTATTCAGTGGCCTCCATGGCTGTTCGGTGGTGGCTGCAGGTCTCTTTGCAGGAGAGGCCTGCGAGAGGGCTGGATGTCTGGGAGCCCTGCATTCTCCCGTGATGTTGCTGCCTGAATCCCTCGTCTTTAAAGGGAGAGCTGAACCTCCCTGCAGGTGTGGGCGGTGAGAGACACAGGCAGACGTGCATCAAGGTGCTGGAGACCAATTTCTTTCAGTGCCTTCTGCCTGTGGAAGCGCTGAGCTCTCTGCTTCTGTGCACAGGAGGTTGCCCTGTAAATGGGCAGTGAGGGCAAGGGCCCAGGCCTGCATGGGAAAGACTTGGGTGAGCCTTTGTCCTGGAAATACAACAGCCGGGCTGAGAGGGGAGCGGGGCCGGAGTAGCCAGGAGGAAAGTAAGGGCATGGGCAGTGTGTGGGTGGGAGTGCAGGGTCAGTGCCATGGCTCAGGGGCCCCAGGAGATGAAGAGCTTGAGGGCAACAGGGGGCAGGGGGTAGGCACAGGTGGGAGAAACTGAGGCTCTGGCAGCAGAAGAGTAGAGGGCCTACAGGTACAGGATTGGCCTAGTAGGAGTGTCTGGAGGGAGGGACAGGGGTCTGGGTGGAGACCAGGGTGGGGATTGCAGGGACAGGACCCCAGGGTTGTCTGGGTGGGCGGCAAGAGCAGTGGGGTTGAAAGGACTGGGGGCAGGGTCGGGTCTCCCCAGGGTGTGGGCTGCAGGGAGGGGCTGCACAGGCTGTTTGCCTGAAGGAGGGAGGAGGGAGGGAGCACAGAGGTGCTGGGAGCCAATGGGGAGGGAAATGGCAGCAACCCAATGCCAGATGGTCCCGGTTTGGGGTTGATCTGTGGGGTGCAGCTTCCTGGCCCGTGTGTAAGTGGCCAGGGCAGGCACGGAGTCTGGGGCTATAAGCGGTGGCAGGAAGGCAGGTCCCGGTTTTGGGGGTCTGGAGCTTATCTTCTTCCTGTGAGCTGAGTGTGGGTGGCACCTACGGGTGGTGCCCTGGACCTGTGGTCTGGTGGAGCCCAGGCCTCCCAGGGACATCAGGGCAGCCAGGGCTACAGGAGCCTGAGGGGCCAGGTCAGGGTAGACCTGAGCCACTGCCTCCACCTTTGACCAGCACCACTGCGGGGGTCTGGGCATGAGACCCCTTCACCCAGGAGGGGAGGCACGTGAGTGAGACCCTAATTCCATACCCCATGGGGGGCTCTGACCCTCTTGCAGAAGGCCTGGACAGAGGTGGGTGGCTGTGTGCAGGTGGTGGGTGGGGAGCCCAGACCCTCCCAGATACAGCCTGCTCTGCTCCAGAATGTGGGCTGGACACTGCAGGCTGCCTGGTGTGCCTGAGGTGGCTGCATTCCCATGGCCAGGACTGAGGCCCAGTGGGGACCGGGGAGGAGCCTGAAGGGGGCTCCATGGAGGACCTGTCTTGGATGACACCCCTGTCTTGGGAAGGACATGGGGTCCAGCTGGGAGGAAGGGGAGTGGGCCACTTTCTGGGGGTCTTCCGCCCCCACCACTGCAGCCTGGGGGCTCTGTGCTTGGCAACCTGCCAGAAGTTCCTCCCTGCCCAGACCCCAAAGTCTGTGCTGCCACAGGGGAGGAAGGAAGGGCCTGTGGCCTGGTCGAGGTTGGGGCCACACTGGTGTTCCCTAAGCCCGAGTCTGCTTCAAGTGCTTGCCCCGCAGCAGGCCCTGAGTGAGGGACAGAGACGGGGCGGGGTCTTCGGTCCTGGTGGCCTCTGGGGTGGATTCCAGTGGGGAGTCATCGGGGTTGGGGTCCCCCAGGGTACTGGGGTGAATGAGCTCCTGGAGTCTGCTCTGGATGTGGGGTTTGTGCCTGGGCTGCCTGGGGTTGATGTTGGGAGGTGCCGGTGACCCCTGTTTCCCTGAGGGACTGTTGGTGGTGGTAGGATCAGTTCTGGCCAGGGGCACTGGGGCCACGGCAGTAGGATAGGGTCCAGCCCCTTCTCTGACCCCCCTGGAGCCCCGGTCCCCGTCCTCACCATTCAGTGGGGACTCCGTTGTGCTCTGGGTGCTGGGGATCATGAGAGCTGGGTAGGACCCAGGTTCGGGGCGGCTGCTCCTCTCTCTGGCTGGGCCTCCGGCAGTGGCCAGGAGACAGTTTTGGACGCAGCTTTTCTCACAGTGGTCGTTCCAGTTATACCCACTGTGACTCGGGGCTGTTCAGAAGCTGCCCAGGCTCCCTGAGCTCTGGGCTTGTGGGTGGGGCCTCCTTCGGGGGCTCTGGAGGCTGTGGCTTGTTTTAGGTGTGGGGTGAGCACTGGGAGCCCCAGCCAGCCGAGCACCCACAGAGACCGGGGCCTGCACACATTCCGCCCGGTGTGTGGGTGGCCCAGGCCCCTCTGGGCAGGTCGGCCTCAACGGGGAGGGTGGTTGGGTCCTGCTCGTTTTCCTTTGGGTTAATGGGATTCATCCCCTGGCCCCAGACCCCCTTAGGCTGCCCCTGTCCCTCCAGCAATGCAGGACATGGCAGGTCACCCTGGAGGGAGGCATGTTCTGGCCTGGGTGTCAGGTGTGGCACCTCAGATCCTCCTGCGTGCTCTGGGTTGAGCAGGACGGCAGACGACCCAGGGCCCCCACCCTGTCTAAGGACATTTTTGCTGCAGCAACTGTGGGAGCTGACGGTGTTCACGGCCACGCCACGGTCATCATCGTAGTCAAGGCTTTCTAAGAATTTCATTGTGACAAAGCCTCCTATGAAATGGTGCCATGCTCTGCTTCCTGAGGGTTACTGGTGAGTCCCGGATTTCCCGCAGAGGTGGGCGGGACACCTTGAGGGTCCCAGCAGGAGCCAGGTGGGGATACTGTGAGGAGAGGGCCTGTGTTTTGTCTTCCTTGGGCCGTGGGACAGGGTGGAGGCTGAGGGCGTCTTTCCCAGGGGATCACAGAACAGCATCTCTGCTGTGGAGGGGCATCCAGCACGTGGGCCTGGGCTGTGGGTGCAGGGCAGGAGGGGGCGGGCACGGGAGGGGTGTGGCCCAGTCATTCCTACATTCACAATCTTTCTTGACCTGGGCACCTGCACTAGACCCCGGCCTGGAGGGGGCGGCTTCCTAGCCTGCAGCATCCCTGTAGTCTGCTCTGGCTCTGGAGCTGGGGACAGGAGCCAGGCAGGAGGTCAGCAGCCTCCTAGGACAGCAGGAGGGCCCAGGCCAGTGCCTATCCGACTTCCCCAGGAGAGGGGTCCCAGGGATGGGGAGATAATGATTTCTAGAAGGGTCTGTGTCTCTGAGTGTGCAAATTGGTCCAAACTGTCCACCAGGTGTGGTCAGGTAAACACAGGCAGACTTGAGTTCAGGCGGAGGAAACCGAGTTTTGTCATTGACTCCCTACCGACTCTAGGGGAATGAGCCAAGCTCCATTATCATCTGTGCAGAAGCGACAACCTTGTAAAGGGAGGTGGTAGGGGGAGCAGGGAGGGTGCTCGGGGCCCAGTCATCAGCGAAGGGAAAAGCTGCCCAGTGTTGGTCAGCGTCCCTGGGATGGGGCCCGCCGTGTCCGTGCTGGCCACTGTTGAGGTCAGGATTCTGTCCTCCCAGAGCCTGGAGACACCGGCCCCATCCTTCCCAATGGGGACACTTCAGGGAGCAGCTCTCAAGTCCCGACAAAGACCCTCCTGGCCACAGGAGATGCACGGACATGGGGAACGGACAGAGGAAGGACGTGCAGTTGCAGCCTTTTCAGCAGACGCCCTGAGAACTGGAGGTCGGGAGTTGGAGCAAACGGTCAGTTCTGGTGCGTGGAGCTTTCTCAGGCAGGTGTTGATGGGGCTGGGGTCGGCCTAGGGGTGTGCCCTGAAGCCACTGGAAGCCTTGCTGGGGTCCGGCTGTCTCTTGGTGCAGGGGGTGGAGGGAGCCCTTATGATAGAGCTCTGGGGGGCCTCGAGGAGACCATCCCTGCAGCAGCTGGGCCATGCTCTGAGGATGTGGGGCGAGGCCCCCCACCGTCTTTGGGTGTAGGGTGGTGACTTCTTTGCACAGACTGGCCAGGGGTCTCACAGGGGCACAGTACAGGTGTCAGTGGGCTGCAGGGCTGGGGGACATCAGAGCCGCTCTCTGGGCTTGGCAGCCACCTCAAGTGGGATCAGAAGGGGAGGCAGTACCTGGTGCTTTCCCTCCAGGCCTCTCTCCATGGTGTCCAGGATAGCTTCTGGAGCTTTGGTGCCAATTCCTGAGGCCAGGGTCCTACCCTTCCTGATGCCGTGATGTTTGAGGGCTCTGGAGGAAGCCCGGCCTGGCCACTCCTGCACTGCCTGGGCCTCTAGTCCTGCTGCGCCTTGAGGGGAACCCAGGGCCCCAGCCTTGGCCCTGTAAGGTCAGATGGGGGCTGGGCTCCAGCATCCTGCCACTAGGTTTAGTTCCTAAATGACAGGGAGGCAGACTCTGGCTGAGCTCAGGACCTGTCCCCAGGCTCTGTGCCAGAGCAGGGTCCCCCAGCAGAGGCTGTGTGGGGCTGGGCAGGGTTCCCACCTTGTGGGGAGTTCCCTGGACCTGGAGACCCAGCCCTCAGCCTCCTTGATAATGAATGATGCATCCTGTGGCTGTCTTGGCCCAGACCATCAAGTGGCCTCCTCACCTACCCCTCTTCAGACAGGGCCTCAGACCTAAGGCAGGAGCACTCCCTACCCCAGACCTCCTGCGTCACAGGAAATGCACAGACATTGGGAAGGGATGGAGAAGGATGTCATCATTGGCCTGAGTGGTGGGATGAGCTAGAAATAGTTCTTAATTCCCGGTGTAAGTTGTTCTTCAATGAGGTGGACAGAATTTGGCTTTCTAGGGTGTCGTTTATAACATTTGGCTCTTTACCGAAGTGCAAGTTAGCCCATGTTTTACTCTGGGAACTGTGGAGTGTGATTCCTTTAATGGACTTTTCCATGTTCCTCCGAATCCTGGAGCAGTTCTTATGGGAACTGATTAGTTTTGTGAAAGTCTAAACTTCACCCATAAAGCCATCTTGGCCTGAAGTCATCCGTGAGGACAATTATTTAATAATCTTAATGCTTCCTTGAGGATTATTGTTCCAATTATGATTTCCTTTTCTTCTTGAGTCAGTTTTAAGTTTTATTGCTAGAAAAGAAAAATGCCAACTTGCCGTCATCTCTGCTGTCATTATTCTGTGCCCAACAATTGCCTTCTGTATCTGCTGTGTCTTCCCCAGCACAGGAGGTGTACTGTCATTAACAAAGCAATGTGTCCAGATCATTCAGAATCTGCCTGCCACGGGGAGCAGGAGGCGAGCGTGAATGAAGAGCCACAGCATGGCAGGGGAGCCACTGCAAGGATGCTGAAACCCGTGTGAACAGAGTTGCTGTAGGTAGGCCGCCATGGAACCTTGTGGGGGAAACACTGCCTCTTAGGGATGGCAGTGAAAATGCGGCATTGCCCCCAGGTGGAGGATGCAGTGCTTTGCCTTGCTCCTTGGTGCACGGAGAGGGAAAGGGATGCTGCTATAAAGTTCCTGGCTGGACTTTGGCTTGATAAGCCATGAGCACCTTTGGGAGTATGAGGGGGGGTGGGTGTGTGCACATCTTCCGTGAGGAGCTGTTAGTATTGGCGCAGACGTTTCAAGTATGGCAGACAAAGGATGTTCTGCATGGGGAAATGTGGTGATACCCGTTTCACTAGGACAGCTCACATAGATTGAGTGTTCAGGAAGGACCGGCACCATACCCAGTGCCTGATGTGTATCATCTCATTGAGTCCTTGCCTCAGATGCAAAAGGAAGCCATCACCACCATCATCACCACCATCATCCTCCTCCTCCTGTGCAGATGGAGAGGCTGAGGCATAGCGAGGTGACAGAGTCTGCCCAGGACTGCAGGCCAGCTGGTGGCACAGCCGGGTTCCAATGGAATGAAGGTTGTCATCCTCAGATGGCAGGGTAGGCAGGTGGCTAGAGCTCACTTGGGAGAAGGGGAAAAGACACTGACTTTGGCTAGGGATGGAGCAGGGCCTGGGCTGGCTTTCCATGCACAGGCAGCTGGCGAGGCTCATGGCTGTGCTCCAGACCCAGGTGTGGACAATGAATCTTCCACGTCTACCCTAGGCTATGGGTTTGGACAGCACTGTGATGGAGAAGACACTCTATGGCCTGCAGTCTGTGACCAATGATGTGACTGTGGGAATGGCGCTGGCGTCTGGCTACCACTCTGGGATGGGTGGCCAGCTGCCATCAGGCCCCGGGATGGGACCACCATGCGACTTCTCCCCTCACTCCTCCAGGTCACGTCCAGAGCCCCAGGACGACCAGTAAAGCCTCTTGAGCCAGTGGCAGCTCACGTTCTGCCTTGCCGGCTACTCTTCTCCCGGGCAACGTTGGCTGCTTGCTGTGGCTCTCCCCAGGGTATGTGACTGCCCCGGTGCTGGGTGCCTGGCCTGGGCAGCTGGGCTCAGCTTGGACCCAGGCAGCAGTCACAGAGGGGCCCACAGGGGTGACAGAGTCGCTTCTGTGATGATGAATGGGCGGCTGTGATACGAGGGAGGCAACCACTCCTTAGCTTCCAAGTGCTGGGGTCAGGGCCAGGGTCAGCCAAGTCCCTCCCATATTTAAACAGCGGGTTTGGGCTTGTCCCAGGAGGACAAAGTCAGGAGCCCGTACCGGGACATGCCTCCACCAAAGTTTCGCCAGGACACCAGCCTCTGCCAGCGGCCCCGCTCCTCAGCTACCCCAGCTTGCTCCTGGGTTCCACGGTGGAGTCAGATGTTTCTGGGCACTTTCACCTTTGTGCCTTAAATGCATGTTGAGGCCTTTAAGGAATGGTGGAGAAACAGGGTTGTGGGCAAAGGCAAGTGACAACCGGGAACGATGATCCTGCAGAGGCTGCTGACACCGGGCCCAGGGGCCTGAGTTCATCCTTCTGCCTGGGCTTTGGTGGGAGGGGCAGACTCTATGGTCTGAGACACAAAAGAACCCAAAACATACGTGTGTACAGACACACAGCAGAGGCACACACTCACAGGAGGCCCGTGGACTCCGCACAGGGAAGAAACTCCTCTGGTTGACAGTGGACGGCGCTGCAGCAGGGTCCCACCCCCAAGCCCTGCCTGCCTCCCATTGCCCACCTGGCCCTGGCTTGATGGGCTCACCTCATGCTGTGGCCGGGGCCTCTGGCTTCCTGCAACCCTTTGCTGGCCTGGGGCCTGGGCCTCTCCTGGGCTGCGCCTAGGGTTTGTAACTCTGGGCCCGTGCCGGAGTGCACAGAGCATCTCTCCCTGGTAGGCTCAGGGCTGCCTCCTCGAGCTCTGTGTGCCTGCACTGGCCAGTGAGCCTGTGGTGTGGGTCTTCAGTCTGCATCCTTCTACCTCCTGAGCACAGGGGTCCCAGGCGCCCTGCAGTTGCCTCCTTGGCCATCCTGTGGGGTCCCTAGGCCTTGCCCTCACTTCAGTGCCCAGGTGCTCAGGCTGTGCCTAGGTGCCAGGCGAAGGTGTGAGCATGAGCCTATCAGACACACCTGGCAGATGTATACCAGGTGTCCCACCCCTGCCACCACGGGACCTCCCGATACGGCAACCACCACGGACCTGTGAGGACTGATGAGGAAAGGAGAGGCAGCCCTGGGCCAGGTTCACAGGAACTCCAGCATAGCAGAGCCTGCCCCAGCGGCCCCCTTGTCCTTCATGAGGAGCTAGCCCATCCCTGGTGGGGCTCCCGTCCCCCTTCTCCGTGGTCTCCATGCTTGCCTCGTCAGAGTCACCTCTCAGGCAGTCCCGGGATCCTCTCCTTTAGACCCACAGTGCCTGCCTGGCCTCCCCAGGTCTGTCTCTGGAGGCTCTGAGGGAGATGGGCTTGGGGGCTCTAGGAGGAGGCAGGGATTCCAGGGTGTCAGGAAGGCAGGTGTGCCGGATCCCACCCAGTGAAGTAATAAACCGTGGGTGGTGACAGTGACCTGGTGCCCTCACTGCCCAGCCCCACCTGTCCTCAGCCAGTGCTGCAGGGATCCCAGGCCCAGACTCTGCAGGCCTTCGCTGGTCCTGGCCACCCCAGGAAGGCTGCAGCCTGCGGGCACCAGCCAGGCCACATGCTCAGCACCAACCAGGGCCCACTGCCCAACCTACACACGGGGCCGCTGGGCAGGTGCCCCTCACACCCCCGGGATGTCAGAGCTTACCTCAAGCAAAGCACCCCAGCACAGCCTTGGGAGGCAGTCATGCCCTGGGGGACGATGGAGAGCAGTCCAAGCAAGAGAGAGGGAGGGAAGGAGGGAGGGAAGGAGGGAGGGAAGGAGGGAGGGAGGTGGGGGAGAGAGAGAGAGAGAGAAAGAGAAAGAGGAGGTATCAGCTGTAAGGCTGCCTTAGAGGAGGTGGGCATGGCCTGCACCTCACTAAGCCTAGTCACTCTCATGGCTCTGAGTGGCTCACAGGCTTGTGAGGACCCCGTCACTGCCTGTTGAGTTCCCCCAATGGCTCCTTCTAGGAATGCACTGTGGCTGCTCTGACAATTTGCACAACCCAGTGGCTTAAACACCACACATTTATACCACAGGTCCGGATGAATCCTACAGGGCCAAGGTCTAGGTGTGCTGGAGGCCGTGCTCCCTCGAGGCTTGTGGGGAGAACCTTCCCTGCCTCCTCCAGTCTCTGCATCCCTGAGCTCTCGGCTCCTCCGCCATCTTCAGGGCCAGGGAGTAGCATCTGCTTGCTTGGCCTCTGCCTCTGCATCCAACCTCACCTGGCTTCTGTGTCAGTCTCCCTCTGCCATCCTCCTAGGACACTTGTGATTACATTAGGGCTCACCCCGTTAATCCAGGAGCCCCACTCCACATCATTATTTTCAGCTAACTTGCTTCTGCAAAGACCCCCTTTCCCAATAAGGGCACACATTCACTGGTCCAGGGCTAAGGACCTTGCTCCAAGTCTCTCCACCTATGATGCTGTGCCTTCCAGAAACCTGTCCTTTGCAGCTCGGTCTTGACACCAAACCTGCTGGTGACCTGGACATCACAGGGTTGTCCCCTCGGGCTGTGTGCAGCACGATGCGATTTCTGGGCCTGAATGTCATGCTCCCTGGGGCAGGACCTTGAGCCTGCAGCACACACCAAGCCACCTGCAGCCTCACAGGCAATGCCCTGGGTAGACGGAGGGGCCCAGCCCCAGCTCGGGTCCTCTAGTCTACCTGGCTACCATGCTTCTCATTCTCCTGAGATACCTGCATTTCTACCCTCCTGCCCTCTCCAGGCACATCTGCAGCCCCTGGGTTGCCACGTGAGGAAGGGGTGGGGCAGGGCTGAGGGTGAGGCAGAGTTCAGGGCATGGATGTGGCCTGGCTGAGGGGTGTGTGCCCCAGGGTGTGGCTGGGGTGTGGCTGGGGTGGCATAGCTGAGGGTGTGGCTGAGGGTGTGTGGCTGTGAGGGGTGGTATGGCTGAAGGCGTGGATGGGGTGTGGCTGAGGGGTGTGGCTGAGGGCATGGATGGGGTGTGGCTGAGGGGGTGTGGCTGAAGGCGTGGATGGGGTGTGGCTGAGGGGGTGTGGCTGAGGGCGTGGATGGGGTGTGGATGAGGGTGTGGCTGGCGTGTGGTTGTGGGGTGGTGTGGCTGTGGGGGTCAGTGATAGGGATGGAACTGAGGGTGGGGCTTGGCTGAGGGTTGAGTGGGGCAGGACTGGGGCAGGGCTGAAGGCAGGGTGGGGTGGGGCTTGGGGCGGGACTGGGGAGGCAGAGGGAGCTGAAGCCACCTGAGCCCAGATGCCTACAGTTGGCTGCTGCCTTGCCCACCCACTCAGATGCTCTTTTCTGCACCCCAGTCCCTGGAGCCCAGGGACGGGATGGTGAGAGGCACAGAATCCCTTCCCACCCGGGATTCCTCTGGGCCCTTGACTGGGTGCGGGACTCTGGCAGGCCCCCTCTGCTCTCACATGGTGACTGTGGCTGGCAGACGCACAGCACTCCTTGCAGTTCTTCAGTGGATAGAGGAGCCCTGCGTGCCCGCCTGCGTTCCATAAGACTTGCTGGTTCCGTGGGATCTGTGGACCACGGGGCCAGGGGACAGCTTGTGTGTCGAGGGCCCTGGCCTTGCTATGGCCCCCCACCACCTGAGGCCCTGTGCCCGCAGAACACGGCTGCGCCAGGGGCCATGGCCGTGGCCTCCCACTGCACAGAGGGCCCTGGATGGTCTGGGTGTGCGGGCCCAGGCACCCCCACCCTCCACTCCCCATGCCTGGCCCCACACCATCGGTCCCTGGCTCCAGATGAAGCCAGCTAAGTAGAAATGCCACAGCCCTCCCGTGACACGCTCACTCCCTCAACCCTCATATCCAGGACCCTGGTCTTGTGTGGTCCTGATGTGGAGTCCTTAAGATACAGACCCAGAAAGTCCTGGCCTGTGAAGTAAGGGTGGCAGAGTCCTGCAGAGCCGCTGGGCTGGGCTGGTGCCCCCAGGAATGGAATCCCTGGTGGGATGCCCTTCCTCCTCAGAGCTGGGGCAGCTCAGTGTGCACGCCCCACCATCTCATCCATCCTCTCTGCCGGCCATGGTTGTCTGAGCAGTCATTCTCTGCCAGCACCTCTGCAGCCTGCGGGGCCTCAGGTTCGCTGTGAGGGACCTCCCTGGCCTTCTGCGGAGACGGAGTAAGCTCTGTCAAGGCAGCTTACTCCATCGTCCCTTCCTGTGACACCAATGACGAAGCAGACTCCTCCACACAGGCATCCTCAGGGCCCAGGGCCCTGGGGGCACCTTCCTCCTTTCTTATTTGTTGAGAAAAAAAGTGGCATTGTGCTCACACCAGGAAGCTGGAGCAGAGCTGACATGCTCGGGAAAGGGCAGAGGTCACTGCGGGTGGGAAGGGTCATCCAGTCTAGACTCAGCACCTCGTGGGCTGGTCAACTGAGGCTCAGAGTGCTGGTGCCAGGCCTGAGGCCTCGCGGTGACCCCTCTCTCTGGTTCCCAGCACCTGCCTGAGACCCGTGCCAGGCACCCATGACCTGGATCTCCCTGTTTCCTCGTCCAGGGCCTGAGGAACTGCCTCCCCAGGTCTGTCTCTGGAGGCTCTGAGGGAGATGGGCTTGGGGGCTCTAGGAGGAGGCAGGGATTCCAGGGTGTCAGGAAGCCCAGTGTGCCGGGTCCCACCCAGTGAAGTAACCGGGCGTTTGGGCCTCCCCACCTTCCCCAATGAGTGTGCCGGTGCTGGCGCTGCAGGCTCAGGGCTGCCCGTGACCCCAGACACCGCTGTCCATCCTGTGAGGCTCCCGTCTGGGCATGTCCTGGGTGGATTCCTCCTTTCTGTTAAGTAGCTACATGAGGCAGAGGCTCCTGGATCCAAAGCAAATGACAGGAATTCCAGAGCCAGATGTATCCACTCAGGGCAGCCAGTGTTCATGGAGATGCCTCCAGCACGTGGAGGAGAGTGAAAGTCAGCCCGCCCCTCTCATGAGAAAAGAATCTGCTGATACCTCTCAGCCTCCAGCGTTGCAAGTGCAAGGCCAGTGGAGATAACCTGCAGTGTGCACGAGGGAGTGTGCCAGGGGCTGTGTGCAGGGGTATGAGTGTGCAAGAGCGAGAGCGCATGGCTCCTGTTACCTCAAGGTGTGGGCTCCTGGTGGCTGCTCAACGTTCCCAGGTGTGAGAGGCCCCGTGCATCCTAAGCTGCCTGAGATTTCTGTGCACTGATCGCATCCTCAGTTTCTTGTCCACCTGTTCACTAGCAAGAGTCCAAGGCTCCAAGGACACCCTCCCTGCACATGATTGGGTGTTCATGGTGGCCTGGGCTGTGTCCTCCCCTGGGGATGAGGGTTGGGTGTCCATCGTGACCTGGGCTGTGTCCTCCCCTGGGGATGAGGGTTGGGTGTCCATCGTGACCTGGGCTGTGTCCTCCCCTGGGGATGAGGGTTGGGTGTCCATCGTGACCTGGGCTGTGTCCTTCCCTGGGGATGAGGGTTGGGTGTCCATCGTGACCTGGGCTGTGTTTCCTTAGGGATGAGGGTTGGGTGCCATGGCATCCTGGGCAGGTGCTTCCTTTCTGCACAAGGTTGGGTGACCATGATGTCCTGGCAGTGGCTTCCCTGGCTTGCCTCTTTTCTGCCATGTGGGAAGAGCAGGGGAGGTTTAGTTGGTCTCAGCACATCATTCTCTCAGGATAAGTACAAGAGCGTCTGAGCTGTGAGGCCAGTGCTCCAGCTTTGAAATTGTCTTCCCCACCCTCACCTCCATCCCATCAAAGCCCGACACTTTGTGTGGCAGCAGCGAGGTGGGTGTTGGCTGTTCTCTTGGGCTGGGGGTTAGTGGTGGACGGGGAAAGGAGGGATGTTGGTCAAAGGGCATGAAGTTTCTGCTAGATGGGAGGAGTCAGGTCTTTTGAGCTGTTGCACAACATGGTGACTATAGTTAACAATAATGTCTATTTCAAGATTGCTAAAGATGAGCTTTTAAATATTCTCACCACAAAATGATAAGTGTGTGAGGTGATGGATATGCCACTTGTTTTGATCATCCCACAATATAGACAGGTATCGTCACTTCACATTGCACCCCAGGAATTTTCACATTTGGTTTTTGTCAATTAAAACTAGAGACACAAAAGGAGAGAGGGGAGAACAACAGACACTTCATGGAACCGTGGGCTCCTGCTACCAGGTAAAATAAACTGCAAAAAGGATTCCCAGGGAACCATTCCCTCTTTCAAAGCCTTTGGTTACAGGACGCTAGATTTGGGAAATCTGCCTGGATGACATTCACATGAATGGGCACGTACATGAAAAACCACGGTAACGTAATTAGAATAGTCAGAGAAACGTAGCCAGAAGAATTTGCAACATGCTCTTGTAACACCAAATTCGATCAGTTTAAAAGAAATGATTGTTTTGTGGGCGACTGAAAAGTAAACGTATTCTTCTTTTAAGGTAAAATTTGGACCTTATCACACATACACGCCTATGTACTTTTCAAATCAGCATCATTATTAATTTATATACATTTTTGCTAATCTGAGTCAGCACAGGCTGCGGCTGTCAGAATGGACACCTTTTGGTTGTTGGGTTTCTCTAAGTTTCTGGGGTGAAGCTGCATTATTCAGAACGTAGCTCTTGGCTGCCATCTCGGGGCTTATTAAGGACTGTGAACTTTATCCACAAGCCACGACAATATCTGTCCCACTGAGCGCTCCCTCCAACACACTCTTACTCCTATGATGTGTGTTAAGCGCTCCGATGATGCTGAAAACAGCTCAGGATGTGAAAAGGCAGGAACAGTTCTGAAATCAAAGGCCGACGTCCTGTTTCTCTTTTCCTCTGTGACCAACTCCCTTCCCAGTGGTAACCAGTACCCACAGTGTGGTTTGAATTTCCGCACGCTGTTGTCTGTGCACTCGCACACACTCACACACACAGCATGCATGTGGGTGATGCTGGGCATTTTGTGTATGAGTGGGATACACATACACACATCTACATCCATATCATGCCCACGTATCTGTAACTTGCTTTTGCCATGTAAGAACATTTCTTAGAATCTGTTCAACGCATGTGTGTGAGTGTTTGAAGGCATTTCTAACCCATTTTGAAGATGGCTGTGTAGGACCATACGGATATTGTACTGATGTCAATTTGACCACATCCATTGTTTCCATCTTTTGGGCTGTTCTTGTGTATTTTACTTTCCGTATAACACTGTGACATTGAGAATGGGTACCTAATACAGTCTATTTGCTTTACATTAAATTTGTAGGCTAATTTGTGTACTTTCAGAGTGTGAAAGTTTTCTACTGAGGAAAATGGGGTAGTTCATGTTTATTCAGGTTTTCGTCTTGTTTTCACATGTGCTTTCTAATTCACTTCATAAATAATAATAATGAACTCTTATGATCTCTCAGTATATGTAAAGCACCAGTCAAAGAATATGGTGTGGGTTCTCTATTTACATCTTCACAGCACCCTGTGAGGTAAGAGTGTCATCTGTATGAAGGATTTGAGATGCTGGTTCTCCAGAGTCTCTGTCCTCCCCCACCAGTATGGGACTTACCAGTGGCCGAGTGTGGATCAGACTTTTGGGACCAGTGCCCATTTTCCCAATCACTGCACAATGTAGCCTTGGACAGCATGAGCTACCTTGGTGTCTAGGTTGTTTGTTGTTCCCGTGAATGGATTTTCTCTTTAAATTAAGTGCTGTGAATAAAACTGTTTCACACAAATAACATAAGCACAAAGTCTCACTATTAAAATGCAAATACAAAATAGGAAAATTGGAACTTACTTCCAACAGCTCACCTGCAGCTGATCGTACCTTCCTGTATCCTGCTGGCCACGTAGGCATATTTTCTTCTAAGTAACCAGCCCAACTGCAGGGTCTTTTGGGGGTCTCACTGAGGCCAGGCGCAAATCATCAGTCTTACAGTCGTCAACAACCAATGCTGATGATAAAACCACACAGAAAAGACCTTGAAATCCACAGCTATGCAGCAGCATTGCTCATTAGTACATCCCATTCATTGTCCAGGGGTGAGGGTCAGGCAGGTACATCATTTGTCACTTACGTGATAGGTGCAGCTGTTTAAGTAGAACTTCTCAGACCAATTCCAAGCCTGCTTTAACTAAAACTCACAGGTTGGTGTTGGAGGGAAATGTTTAGCAGCAAATATCCACATCCAGACAGAGGAAAGGCCTCAAGTCAATAAACTCAGCTTCCACCTTAGGAAACTAAGAAAATAGCAAATTAAACTTACTGTGGGCAGTAGAAAGGAAATAATAAATACCAGAGCAGAAGTCAATGAAATGTAACACACACACACACACACACACACACAAACACACTAGGAAAAAAAATCAAAACCAAAACCAGTTTTTCGAGAAAATCAGTGAAATTAAACGTTAGGCATACTGATTAGAAAAGCAGAGAAGACGCAGATGAGCAAGATCAGGGATTTAAGAGGTGCCATCACTACAGATTCTACAGATGTTCAACCTCTAAGAGGGGAATATTGTTTAAACAAATTTTTGACAATAAATTCAACAACTTAGAGAAAATAGATACATTAATTGAAAGACACTGGAAAGCTCACTGGAAAAGGAACAGAAAATTGAATTTTTAGTTAAAAACTTTCCCATAGTCTGTGTGCAGTGGCTCATGCCTGTAATTCCAGCACTGTGGGGGGCTGAAGCATGAGGATTACTTGAGTCCAGGAGTTCCAGACCAGACTGGGCAACATAATAAGACCTCAAAAACAAGACAAAGCGATAAAACAACAACAACAAAACAGCTGGGTGTGGTGGTGCACGCCTGTAGTCCCAGCTACTCAGAAGGCTGAGGTAGGGGGATTGCTTGAGCCCAGGAGGTTGAGGCTGCTGTGAGCTATGATCATACCACTGCATTCCAGCCTGGGCAACAGAGCGAGACTCTGTCTCTTAAAAAAACCCGTGAAAAAAAGAAAAACTTCCCCACAAAGAAAACTCCAGGCCAATGACTTCATTATGAAATCTTGCAAACCTTTAAGGAAGATACAATGCCAATTTTATACAAATTCTTTCAGAAAAATGAAGAAGAGGAAATACCTTCCCAACTCATTCTATGAGTCCAGCATTACCCTGATTCCAAAACTAGGCAAAGTTATTATAAGACAAAACACCCTACAGACTGATCTTCCTTGTAAATGTAGATGTAACAATTCTTAACAAATTTTGAGAAAATTGAATCCAACAATATGTAACAATAACAACACATGATGACCAAATGGAGTTTGTCTCAGGAATGCAAAATTGGCTTGATATTAAAGAATAAATAAATGTAATTAATTCATGTTAATATAAGAACTGTGTAATCATCTTAGTAGACAGGAAGCATTTAATAAATTCTAGCATGAGCGTCTGATTAAACAACTATCAGAAAATTAGGCATAGGAGCAAACTTCCTCAATGTGATAAAAGGCATTTATAAAAACCCTACAGCTAACATCTGGCACCATAGTAAAAGACCAAACTCCAAGGTCAGGAAAAAGGCAAGAATGTCTGTTTTCACCACTTCTGTTTAACATTGTACTGGAGGTCCTACCGAGTGTAATAGAGAAAGAAAAAGACATGAATTTATCCTCACTGGAAAAGAAGAAAATCTGTCTCTCTATATAGACCACATGACTGTTTGTATGGAAAATCCTATGGAATCTAAAAAGTGCTGCTAAAATTGAGAGGAAATTTAGCAAGTGTGCAGGATATAAGATCAATTCAATTTCCTTGCTGTTTGAAGAACTTCCTTTAGCCAGTCTCTAAGAGTACATCTGGTAGCAAAATTCTTCTAGTTTTGGTTATTTAAGAATATATTCATTTTCTGCTCATTTGTGAAGGATAGTTTCATTGGGTATAGAATTCACAATCAACAATTCTTGAATATTGAAAAATATCTGAGAAAGACTCCATCATTTGAATTGGCATCCTTGATAGGTAATGCTTCTTTTCTCTCTTGCTGCTCAGTGCTGTCACCAGGGCAGTGCATGGAATAGATGGTGTTCAGTCCACATGTGTGACCACTCAACATGTATTTGAGCAGGTGGGCCAGGTGGGTGCTGAAGGGGAGGCTGAGTAGAGTGGTCTGGTGAGTGCTTGTCTAAGTAGGGACTTGCCAGGGCATAGCCAAATGCAGGAACAGTGAGGTCACAGAGTGGGAGGATGGTTTGGAGAGAGGGGCTCAAAATGACAGTGGGGAGGGTAAATGTACATATATTTGTTTCTTTGTATAAAGGCGATAAGTTTATTGTAGGAAGTTTGTAAATTATAATAATAAAATGATATCCATTCAACTCTACATTATCCAATAGCATGTGCCACTTACAACATTGAGCAGGCCCCCCCGCAGGGCTGGGTTCTTATCTCACGGCTGGGGATCCAGATGGGGAATGGCCATGGCGTAGGTGTCTGGCAGAAATCTCCTTAAATCAGCCCTGGTCATTTATAAGTTCCAAACTGATGAGCTATTATCGACTCAGACCCTACTCAAATCACTCTGCCCTTCCTGACCGCCACCCGAACCAATGCCTCCCAACATGGTCCCTCGTTACTAACAGCGTGGAGTGTAAGGAACCACCAAGTTCAAAGCAAAGGCCTTAAACACCCTGAAAATTAGAATTTGTAAACGTGCAAATGAAACTGCCAATTTAAAATATTACCTAAATAAATAAATCTCAAAGGGATGTTTTATTGCCAAGCCAACAAATTTTAAATTATTAATTCAAAGACAGTAGTGTATTAGTCTGTTTTCACACCGCTATAAAGATACTACCTGAGACTGGGTAATTTACAAAGAGGGGAGGTTTAATTAACTCACAGTTCCTCGTGGCTGGGGAGGCCTCAGGAAACTTACAATCATGGCAGAAGGTGAAGGGAAAACAAGGGATGTCTTATGTGGCAGCAGGCCAGAGAGAGAGAGCAGGGGAACTTGCCACTTTTAAACCATCAGCTCTCACGATAACTCCCTCACTATCATGAAAACAGCCTGGGAAAAACCACCCCTTGATCTGATCACTTCCACCTGGAGCCTCCCTGGACACATGAACATTACAATTTGAGATGAGATTGGGGTGGGGACACAGAGCCAAACCATATCACATAGGAACCTAATAGGAGAATAAAGTAGGAAAACTTCCCACATCAGTAACCCTTTATCAGTTGGTAATCCCAATCTGCAAAATAAAACTATGTAATTTTACTAAGATAATGGAATCTTCTCTACAGAATGACTTTCCAGTGCAAAAGCTCCCCACCCTCACCATGAAATCCATGTGACCATTTCCCATTTTTGTAAAGTCCTCGGTTAGTACTGAGACTTCTGAAGGTCAGAAATTCCTTGGCTCATGCTGCATGGTCAGGACGAGATGTAAGAAGTATTAGCTAACAGACATGAAACAGCTTTTGTGTGAAAGATGTTACAAGACATTTAAGGTATTTGCTTATGATTAGTAAGTATTCATTGTATCATTGGAGCACATGTACTTATATACCCTGGAAAATTTCCATCTTGGAAAATATTATTTTGGGGAAAAGATCAGAAAACATATTGTTAATCTTTGTTTATAGAGTCTTAGTCTTCTAAATTTGAAATTATTGGCAGTTTTCCTCCAATTGTAATGATAATCAGCCAATTTAAGGAGGTTTTTTAGTTGCAGAATTTCTAGAGAGGTGTCCTCTGCTGAAATCTCAGTATTCACTACTTCTTAAAAACCCATGCATGGATGGAGAATGACATCAGCAAGATGAACTTAGAGAAGCCTGGTGTTCACCCCCACCCTCACCACAAGAAAGGAACAAGGCAAAGAAGAAATAGCTAAGGTTCGACTGGAGTGTTGAAGGGAGACTGATGGAGTGCAGCAGAGGTGTGGAAACGCACCTGTGGTGATCCGAGGGCAGCATGGAGGCACTTGGCCTTTGCAGCCTTGTCTTCCCCACCCAGATTGGATTGCCCTGGACACAGGAGGGACTTCCCATGTAGAGAAAAGGTAAGCAGATTTCCCACCAGCACCACTGCCACTGCAAACATCTACAGCCCTTACAGCAGGAGAATTCCATAGTCTTTGCAAGTCCTCAGCCAAGTTTGGGAGCTGCCAGGAATGATCCAAGATTAGGAGCACAAGGTGCGTACTCCCCGCCCCCATTCATCCACTGTGAGCCAGGCTGCTGCAGCCCAGTGCCATCTTGAGACCGAAGCCACCTCTGGAGTGCATCCTGCCCTGAGGCCAGTAGCCACTGCCCCTTTCTAGCATTGGGGCTCCATCTTCATGATGCCCATATCTGGGTGGTTGAATGCCACAACCCTGGCTGTGCAGAGCCTAGGCTGAGGATTGGCAGTGACTCTGGCCCTGCACAGCAAAAAACCCAACCCCTGCTGCTGCACACCCAGCTGGAGGAAAAGCCAGTCAGTCCTGCCAGGGGCGAATCCACCACTGATTTGGTCAAGCTGCCGAGTGCCCTCCCCTGAGCAGGAGAGGCCCCTGAGCCACTGAGCCCATGACACTAGCTCCAGGCTGGCAGAATGGATATGTGCCCACATTTGGGGCCTCAGAAATAGCCTTGTGGCATCCAGTCAAATTCCCACAGATACGCCATTGACCTGCCCAAAGGCTCTACACCTGCAATTAGGCCTGAGAAACGGCATCATGGGCCGCCCCTGGCAGACACTCCTATAAGCCAGCAAGCAGCTGTGCCCCCATGACTCAGGCCTGAGAAACAACCCTGTGCCACCCCAACCCCCCAGCAGACACACACCCAGGCCAGCTGAGGAAGCCATGTGGCCATGCCCTGGGTCTGAGAAAGAGCCCGTGGGGTGGCCCCAGGAGACACATGCCCAGGCCAGTTGAGCAGCCATGCACTTGTGTCCCGAACCTGAGAAACAGCCCTGTGGATTGCCCTCAGGAGCCACAGCCCCAGGCCAGCCAAAGAGACTTGTGCTTGGGTCCTGGGCATCAGAAACAGCCCCATGTCCCCAACCCTAGTGAGCCTGGCACCAAGTTGGTCAGTCCACCATGTGCATGCATGTGCCCCTGACCTCAGAAACAGCCTGGTGAGTCCACTTCTAGCAACGTTGCACTACCACTGCCACAAACCTCTCAGCTTAGGCCACTGAGGCACTGGCAAACGTCACTAATGTGGACTGCAGCTGAAGAAACTACATGGAGACTACACCACTGCATCGACCTAGAACTAAAGCCAACGCACCCCACCAAACTGACACCCTGAGACCCATCTGTACTAGCAAGTCTTTTCCTACAAAACCTACTCCATTAAATTGGAAGGGATGACTGGTCTACTAGATGTGTAGAAATCAACGTAGGAACACATAAAACATGAAAAGGCAAGGCAACATGATACCTAAAAAAGACAACAGTAATTCTCCAGTAGCAGACCCCAATCATAAGGAAATATACAGAAAGTCAGAAAAATAATTCAAAATGATAGTCTTAAAGAAACTCAGCGAGATACAATAGTGTACCGATAGAAAATTCAATGAAATTGGGGAAACAATTTGTGATATGAATGAGGAATTCAACAAAGAAATAAGTATCATAAAAAAGAACCAACGGAAATTCCAGAGTTGAAGAATTCAATGAATGAAATTAAAAGTACAACTGAGAACTTCAAGGTTAGAGTAGGCCAAGCAAAAGAGAGTTTCTGAAGTTGAAGACAGATCTTATGAAATAGTTCAGGCAGATGAATAAAAAGAGAAAAAAGAGTAAAAAGGAATGAAGAAAATCCCCAGGATTTACGGGACACAATTAAGTGGACAAATATTTGCATTACAGGTATTCCAAAAGAGAAGGGAAATGGTGTAGAAAACACATTTAATGAAATAATAGCTGAAAACTTTCTGTCTTTGGAGAGATAGGGGCATCCAGATCCAGGAGGCTCAAATGACCTGAAATAGAACCTCTCTGAGGCACGCTATCAAAAATCCAATTGTCAAAAGTCAAAGAGAAAGAATTCCAAAAACAGCAAGAGAAAAGCATTAAGTCACATATAAGGGAATCTGCATTAGACTAAGAACAGATTTCAAAAATATGGAAAAGGGTTTTCTATGATCTCTGTTGCTGAGCTGAAAAAACAATTTAAGACACAGCAGGAAGTTCCATTTTTGCTTAACTCCATACCTGCTCCTGGTCTGGGCCCTGGGCTGGCAGTGCTGGGTGCCCTCTGGGGTCCTGAGCCTCCCTGCAGGGAGGTTTGTGTCTGGGCTCACGCTGACTTCCCCTCACTGTGTCTCTTGCACAGTAATACACGGCCGTGTCCTCAGGGGTCACAGAGCTCAGCTGCAGGGAGAACTGATTCTTGGATGTGTCTGGGTTGATGGTTATTCGACTTTGCACAGATAGTGCATAATCATTATATCACTTGGACCTGTAGTATGTCTTTCCCAGCCACTCAAGGCCTCTTGATGGCGACTGCCTGATCCAGTTCCAAGCAGCACTGTTGCTAGAGACACTGTCCCCGGAGATGGCACAGGTGAGTGACAGGGCCTGTGAGGGCTTCACCAGTCCTGGACCTGACTCCTGCAGCTGCACCTGTGACAGGACACCTAGAGATGAAAGGAAACAGCAAAGTTAAACACCCCTCACTCTGTGAATGCTGCTGTGAATACAGCATCGCCCTGACACTGACCCCATGGGAGGCCCAGCACGGGGAGGACGATGAGGAAGGAGACAGACATTGTCTGGAGCTCTGTTGACTGCCCTGGTTAGCTGGAATTCAGCAGGCTCTGCAGTTCTGCAGCGGGGGAGGCTACATTTAAACAGGAAACCACGCCCTGGCATTTGCTTGTGTGCACCACTTGCTGATATAAGGCCCCGGGAGGGAGATGGCCCCCTGAAGAGCAGGGGCCCTCAGATCTACAACTGGGTTTCCCTAAAGCCATTTTCTTCAGCAGATTGGACCCAAAGAGGAGTTCAGAGGCAGGACCCCCGGGGGTGATGACTCTGGAATTCCAGCATTTGGCATCTTACACCAACCAAAGTCTATATACCCTTATTAATGGATTAGATCCCCTTCATTTATTCACCATTCATTCATTGATGCAACAAACCCTGAGGGCCAATGATACTCTACCCCACCCCCAGGCATGAGGAGGCATCCCTGAGACAGATGCACCATCCCTGTGCTCCTGGGGCCAGGTGCCAGGTCCCTAGAGAAAGACGGCTCCACACCCACACCACCCCAGGCAGTCCCACTGCTTTGGGAGTGAAGGGCAGCAGGTCAGCATCCTGGTCCTGGAAAAGCCTGCAGTGGAAGGGAGATGGATTTTGCTTCTGTGTGGTGGGGCAGGATGGAGCTGAGTGCAGGGAGCTGTGAGCTTCTAAAGGGAGGTCCACAGAGCACAATGGACAAGGGCAGCTCATCCCAAACCCCCAGGGTGGTGGAAACACCCTAGGATGGGGTTGGATGGGTGAGTAGGGGCTCTTTTTTTTTTTTTAAATAGCCTCAATCATGAATCTGCAGGAGTGAGGGCTAATGACAGGTGACCATGGTGCACACAGAGTCTAGGAGGGGCCTGTTTCTGTCCAGTGACACTTTCTCCATATGTGGCCCTGAAGTGTAACACCCTAGTTCCTGTGGTTCTCGGGGTCTACAGTTCTACCCTCTACTCCTTAGTACTCACGTGTCACCCACAGACATTGCATCTGGGGTGTGGGAACAGGGGTGCCACCACTTCTCACCACATCCAAGGGCCACCACAGGCTGGTTGATTTGTGGGGGTTTGTGGTTCCAGGGCATGGCTTTCCAGAGGACCATGGGTGGCTATCTCCTGCACATGGAGGTCACTGCACAGTCAGGGCAGAGGGCTCAGAGTGCACTGGGGAAAGGCAGCTCCCAGGGCATTCCTGGTGACTGGCTGGGACTGAACATGGAAACCAACCCTGCGCTGTGTGAGGAGGGGCGAGGCAGTGAGTGTGGCTGCCTCCCAGCGGTGTGGGGCTGTGCCTCTGCAAGGGCTCGAACCTGTGTCCTCCTGTCGATGGTGGACCCATTGTCCTCATCCACACCTCCGCAGGCCTTTTCCTGACTCACTGTAGGGTCTGACTATGGCCCTGATAGACAAAGACTTTCCCACCTGCATTCTCAGTCTACAGCCCATCCTGAGCCCAGGGCGAGGTCCAGGCTTGCACAGGAAGGAGGCACTGATGGGCACAGGGTGGACTGTCGCCACAGCGGGCTGCCCAGGGCTGCCAGGTGAATTAGCAGGCTCCTAGCTCTCAGATGCAAGGCCGGTTTCCTCTCAGGAACCTACCCTCGTTTCCTTGGTAGCCCATTTCACGCACTGGGCTCTGAAGAGTTCCGGTGAAGGATGAGGAGGTGGGACTGAGGTCTGGACAGACAGAGGGGCGTGTCCCATGGGGCCCACATCGTGGGGCTTAGGAATGATGATGTGTCCAGGAGAGGGCATAGCCTCCACCCCTCATCTTGACAGGGCCTGTGGTGTGGCTTTGGAAATTGGATAAGAATGGTGGCCGCAGTTGCTGGTGCTGTAAGAACGGTCACAGCTGCGCTGCGGCCACAGTGCCCCTGAGAGTGTCCTCCCCAAGGCATTCTACAGCTACTCACACCACCCGCTCAGTGTCTGCAGGTCCTGGAACTACCCGGAAAGCCTACCTCAAGTTGAAAGGTAAAAGCAAAACTGTCTCTGTTCAGAGATTACATGGTTGTAGACATAGAAAATCTTAAAGAATCTGAAAGAAAGAAAAAAAATTCCCCAAAACAAAAACAGAGACTGCTCAAACTAAGAATTTGAGCATATAAGCACCAAACAATTGGAAAATTAATTCTGAAAGGAAAAAACTTGTGAAGACATAAAAAGCAATCAGGATATACCTTAGAAGAAATATCAAACGATGTGGAGATCTTTGCACCGAAAATTGGAAAGCATTGCTCAGAGGCTGTGAGCACACGAAGAGATACACCACAAACTGGATGCACGGATTGGAAAACTCAGTGTAATTAAGATGCCAGTTTTCCCTAAATAAAATCTATAGTTTAAATTTAATCCAAATCAAAATCCTGTTCAACCCAGCAATTCCATTACTGGAATTTCTCCAGGGTATATAAGTACCGTGTGCTCCAATGATACAATGAATGCTTAGTAATCATGAGCAAATACCTTAAATGTCTTATAACATCTTTCACACAAAAGTTGTTGCATGTCTATTAGCTAATAATTCTTACATCTTGTCCAGACCATGCAGCATGAGCAAAGGGATTTCTGACCTTCAGAAGTCCCCATTCTAACTTGAGGACTTCACACAAATGGGAAATGGTCACATGGATTTCACGGTGGTGGTGGGGAGCTTTTGCACTGGAAAGTCATTCTGTAGAGAGGATTCTGTTATCTTAGTGAAATCACACCGTTTTATTTTGCAGATTGGAATTACCACCTGATAAAGGGTTACTAAAGGGTTACTGATGTGGGAAGTTTTCCTACTTTATTATCCTTTTAGGTTCCTATATGATATGGTTTGGCTCTGTGTCCCCACCCCAATCTCATCTCGAGTTGTAATTCCCATGAATCGAGGGAGAGTCCAGGTGCGGGGTGATTACAGGCGTCTGCCACCACGCCCAGCTAATTTTTGTAGTTTTAGTAGAGACAGGTTTTGCTGTGTTGGCCAGGCTGGTCTCAAATCCTGACCTCAAGTGATCCGCCTGCCTCGGCCTCCCACAGTGCTAGGATTACAGGTGTGAGCCATTGCACCCGAGCTCCAGGCTACACTTTAAGCATTTCTTAGGTTCAGTTCACAGCAGCCTTTAGTCCTGAATTAATGTGGCACCGCTACTCACGTACGAGATTACTTCGGAAGATTGCTTGCAGCTTTACATATCTCAAGATCTTTTCACCCTGGCCGGGAGCAACACAAACAATGCTTTCCTTGTGTAGATTCTGTGTAGTTTTGGGTCCACAGGTTTCTGGTGATTTCCCCTGATGTTGAGTCGTTTCTTTTCATGCAGGCATAGGTCAGTGCTCAGCCCCAAACTTCAGGGATCCCCCTCTCTGCTGCAAGTCTCCAGCTGCTCTTCCCCGCCCCCCGCCCGTCCTGGCTGCTCAGCAGCCTGCTCCCAGGTGCTCCTCCCCACAGGCCGCTGCTGCCTTGAACTCTGCTCTCTGTGCGCTCAGCTCACCGAGCCTTTCCCTGTGTCCTGGCAGCTGCTTTCAGGCAATAGCACGATTCGTCAGTTTGTTTTTCTTTTCTCAGGGGTTACCATCCTGTGATGCTTGTTTCCAAATGTCTGAAAACTACTTTTTGAAAACATTTCCACCTCAGTGTTCTATTTGTTTAAGGAATGTGGGTAAGCGCATTTTACCCACATAGCTTGAACCAGCATTAAAAAATATTCTTAGAACCTGTTAAAGACAAAGTGTAAAACTGATCACAAACTCAAATGCCGGACAGTTACACCGAGATCCTTTTTTGTTAGGTTACAGCCTGGACCTCTGTTACTGCGGCCGAGGCCCTCTTGCCAGGGTCACAACAGCAGGCCCCTTACTGAGCGGGGACTTCCCACGTGCCGCCTTACAATTGCAGTGTTTCTGCAAGCAGAGGCCCAAGGAAGCAGGAAGCACTCCTCAATATTTAAATTAGTTAGCAAGAGGCAAGGAATGACTTTCTCTACAGGGTGATTAAAAAAAACAACAACAACTCTGAAGGTGAGAGGTGCAGTTTGCTCAGGGAAAATAAAACCCATGACCTGACTCAACGCGGACTCAAGCCCCTGCTTCTGGGGCCGCTCTGTGGTCTGGAGTGCCGCCTGGTGGTCCTGTGCTTCCCTGCAGGGAGTTTGTGTCTGGGCTCACACTGGGGTCCCCATTCTGTGTCTCCCACGAGAATATGTGGCCGTGCCCTTGGCCATCACGGAACTCAACTGCAGAGATAACTGGGCCTTGGGTGTGTCTCTGCAGATGGAGGGTTGGCCTGGAAGGGTGGGCTGAAGTGTGCGCTCCCCCTGGAGCGGAGGTGCCCCAGCGCCTTTCCAGAGTGCTGCTGGGTTCAGGCCCAGAGGTCCGTGAGGACCTCACCAGCCCTGGGCATGGCTCTAGTAGCTGCACCTGGTGCAGGACTCTCAGGGACAAGAAGCAAAGAGATGAGTCACAAACAGACATCATAGCCCAAAGCCCCAGTTCTGAAATCTCTCAGTCACATGGAGGTACAGCCATCAGGCAGAGGATGACACACAGAAATCTCATGTTCTCCTCAACAAGGGGCACGACTTTCCCAGTGGCCTCTCCAGGACAGAACAAGAAAAAATAACAGGCTGTCTCTAGGCTGAGGTTGCATTTCACTGGGTCTCTGGGATGGAAATGTGTCTTGCGTCTTCAGGAGTCTGCAGGGCAGCCACTGCTGTGACGCAGGTAGAAACTTCTCTCCCCTCACGTCCTGGGCCCTCATTACCCCTGCCACAGTGGAATCAGACTGGGCACCGCTTTAGAGAGAAAAGGAGGACATGGAGTGAGGGCTGGGTAGTGGAGACTATTGAAGGGAGTCCAAACTCTCCAGGGGAAGAGAGGCCTCTGGGAACGCTTGGCATTGTTTACTTCACTTTGCAGGAGTAGGAAGGAGCTGAGAGTCTAGGGAGAGCCTCAGACACACAACCCTAATTTGGCATATAGGGGAGCAATCTCCTCAACCCAGGAGAAGGGGCGGCTCCTTGTGCCTCTGCAGACAAGTGGCAGGGACTGGGAGGGCATTATCCCTGCCCAGCAGGTGGTGCTGCCTCCTTGTTCCCTGCCTGGCACAGCCTCAGGGTGCAGCTGCTGGCTTTCCCAGGGTCTGTGGAGACGGTCTTCTTGGTACTTCCTTAATGTCAAATAAAGTGAACGCTTTCTCAGTGCACATCTTAATTCATCATTGCAAAGGCCAAGACACACACACACACACACACACACACACACACATCTATATTTTTTTCTGACAAGAGCTAGAGACAATTGATAAGTATGTCGTGTGACTACAGTTCACCTTAAGGAAGAGAAAACTATTAAGAAATGTCTTAAGTGTAAATTGTGCCTAATTATGAGTAAATTAGTAACAGAAGTAAAAAATAACTGCAGTCAACTTACACACTTTAAGAGAATACTCTGTGGAACAATGACATGTTGTTAAAAATGGGACAGTTAATTGGTCATGTGTGGTGACGGTCAATGAGCAGATCGTGTTCTTGCTGGAGAAGTCGCAGCATCCCCACAGGTGGACTTCCTGCCGCAGTCTTGCGTGTCCCACACTTCTGTCCAAAGCATGTCAGGGAGGAGCTCAGTGTGCACGGGAACCTGACCCGTGCCACCCAAGGGATGCATGTATTTCTCCTCTTACCCTGTGTGTCTGTCTGTGTTCCACAGTGATTGTGCAAACTCCAAATACATTGATGACTCACCACTGCCTTTATGTTAGAATAAACAAAACAGATTTGTGTCTCTCATTTCTGTCTCTCTCTCTCCGTCTCCCTTCATCTGGCCCATCTCTCTGTCTATCTTTTTGTCTTATTATTTCAACAAAAGTTCTTAGGGTCCGTCTACTGTGCTGGAAACTTTCTTCTCACCAACCATTATAAGCTGGAGAATGTTTTCTCCACCTTATTACAAAATGTTATAGCTAATTCTCTTACTGCAGAATACTCTTTTAATATGGGTGCCCTGTTTTAGAATTTAAAATTAGTATCAATTGCCATTTTTTCACAATTATAATTCGTATGTTACAAATGAGTTTTGTAACAGGGCAGGGCATTAATGAATTAAATTACTCTGTAATAGGAATGAGAAACTTTATTTTAATATTTTTGAGACAGCGTCTCACTTTGTCACTCAGCCTGGAATGCAGTGATGTGATCTCAGCTCACTGCAACCTACACCTCTTGGGTTCAAATGATTATCCTGCCTCAGCCTCCCAAGTAGCTCGGACTACAGGTGCACACCACCACGCCCACCTAATTTTTGTGTTTTTGGTAGAGACAGGGTTTCACCATGTTGGCCAGACTGGTTTTGAACTCCTGACCTCAGGTGATCCACCTGCCTCGGCCTTCCAAAGTGCTGGGATACAGGCATGAGCCACCGTGCCCAGCCAAGAAATTTTATTTTTAATGGACCCTCTTAGATAGTTCTTAATAATGGCTGTATCAAAATACATGCAATTATCCATATGGAAGTAGCTTCTTTCCTACAAACTTAAGAATATTTCAAATCATCTTCTCTCTAATCTTTTGAATTACATGAGTGAGAAACAGATGATAAGTATTTCATGTTATTTTCCGAGACATCACTATAAGCATCAAGTAACTATTCACATGTGTGCCAGCGATTTCTCTTCATACTCATAGGGGTTTTGTGTTTCTAGAAGATGCCCATTTTTTTGTCTCCTCTTTGCTTTTTCCTTCTTGTAAATATTGGACTTCTTGATTCTTTTCTCATGCTGTGGATCCTCCTAGGGAAGGATTCTCTACAGTACTACATGTGTTAGAATGTTGGGTGAAAAATTATACATGGTTAAAATAATGAATGAGCCTGAAAAAAAGAGCTGGATGTTGCCAGGTGCTTGGAATAGACACAATTAAATAGGGCATTTGAACTGAGAATGAAACCTGAATGCCCCTCACAGTTCTGAGGTAGGTGTAACATACACAGGATGGGAGCAGCCTTGTGTGACTTGTGGGACTGGAGCTGAGGTTTCTGCTTGAGTAGAGACGTTTTTTTTAAAAGAAATAATTAGTTTCTTTTTTGGTTGACACATACAAATGACCTGTATTTATTTTGTGCAGCATAATGTTTTGAAACTTGTCTACACAGGGGAGTGGCTCCACTGAGCTAATTAACATCTATATCACTCACATACTCCCCATACGGCTAGAGAGGTTCCAAGTTGGCTTCAGCCATGATGCCAGGTGAGGAACATTCTCTCATGAAGAACAGCCCTGGACATGGTAGAAAAGCAAACCCCAAGCCCCCACTGTTCACAAAGTGGTCCTAGTGTCTCACCCACCATCTGGAGCTGCGACACTGAGCTAGGAAATCACTGTCGTGGAGTGCCACTGGCAGCACATGGGTCCCAGGAGCCAGGAGCAAGGTGCCATCCACAGATGCCTGCTCCCGGGGGACCACAGCTCCCGTGATGAGGTCTCACACATAGAAACTATGTGATGAGCAAGGGAAAAGCGCGTCATGGCATTCTGAAGGCCCCAAAGAGGGAGGCAAACCTGTGGAGATGGCAGCTACTTCAAGTTGCTTTCTGATTTTTCTAAAATTATAAAATAGATCAATAAAAGCTAGAGAAGAATGAATAATTCAAGAACAGATTTTAAGAAAGGAGAACTTTCTGATGTGTGAAAGAACCCAATGTGCATTATCATAATTGCAGGCATTGGGCTCTCAATGAAACAATGACCTCACATTTGACACTCAGAAGGGGATAAATATGTTGGATAGATTGCCAAAGTGCTCTAGGAAGAAAATAATCCATCTTTAAGTTTACAATACCACTCTTTCTATAATGATAGTGAAAACAAATTCCAGATACAAATGGCAGGAGAGTGGAGCATATAGGTTTTGCTGAAGCTGCTGCTGAGTGTGCTTCACATGCACGATCTCAGCTGTGCACGGTGTGTGGCCAGTGGGGAGCAGTGCTTGTGGGTGGCTGAATAACCCACCCCCAGATGTTTACATTCGAACCCCCAGAACATGTGGATTTGTGACCTCGTATGGCACGAGGAACTTTGTAGATGTGATTACATTGATCTGGAGAGGGGAGAATACGACCCCCCATTATCTGGGTGGGTACGATGTAATCACAAGGGTGCTCATAAGCAGAAGCAGGAGAGCCAGAGTCAGAGGAAGGGCGATGTGACGATGGACACAGAGATGAGGGGATGGCCTTTGAAGATGGAAGAAGGGGGTGCAGAACAAGGAATATGGGTTCTAGAATCGGGAAAAGGCGTGAAAACAGAATCTCCCTCCTAGGCTTTGGAAGGAACCAGCTCTGCCAACATTTTGCCTTTAGACTAATAAAACGGCAGGAGAAGCCTGGCGTGGTGGCTCAAGCCTGTAATCCCAGCACTTTGGGAAGCTGAGGCGGGCAGATCACAAGGTCAGGAGATCGAGACTATCCTGGCTAACACAGTGAAACCCTGTGTCTACTAAAAATACAAAAAATTAGCCAGGCGTGGTGGCAGGTGCCTGTAGTTCCAGCTACTCGGGAGGCTGAGGCAGGAGAATGGCGTGAACCCGGGAGGCAGAGCTTGCAGTGAGCAGAGATCACACCACTGCACTCCAGCCTGGACAACACAGCGAGACTCCGTCTCAAAACAAACAAACAAACAAACAAACAAACACCACAGGACCACCAAGAAACTGTTCTTTCTCACATAGAACACAGTCGGTATGCTCACACGACGTGTGGGTTTGAGAGTTAAAGGAGACTGCAAGATCTCTGGCTGAGACCGGGCAGGAATCAGGTGGAGCAAGAAGGTGGGTGGGCAGGACCTGATTTTCAGGCGTATAATTGTGAGGCACTGATGAGATTTCCAGGTGGAGACAGAAGGAGGAGTTGTGTGTTCAGGTCTAGAGTGGAGCTAGTAGGTTGATCTGAGCCTGAGAAAGGAGGGCATCCTCTAGGGATTGCGAGTAGGAAAAAGTGAAGAGTGGATGACTGTTAACAACTAAGCGGGAGATTTCTGGGGGTGTCCGCTCACAGAGCCAGCAATGGCTTATGGTTCGGGTTTGTAACCCCAGTCACTGAAAGGGTCCTCACAGTCTCTCTCTGCATATGTCCCTGGGGCTGAGTGCCCCAAAATTAGGCAGATGTCAGGCAGTCACACTGTCATTGGGTGCCCTATCAAAGCAATGGCTCCATTTCCACATTTATTATAATGGCTCAGACGCTGTATAAGAGCTGTCTTCAGGGTAAGGAAATCTGAAAGTCTCTTGCCTCCCAGATACTGAAAATATAAGTCAAGTGGCTCATATCTCTGTACATAATAAATTCACAATACAAGACTTTGGCGGGACACTTATGTCCTTCAGAATTGCGTGCTTTGCTGATAGTAACCAAGTCACACATTTCACTTTTCAAAACACACAATGATGGATCCTGAAAAAGCCACTTGATAGAACTTCAATCCTCTTAGGCCCCATTCAGTAGAACTTAATGATAGGCTGGTTTAACTCAGAGACACACCGATCTCCTCAGAACTAATGACGGGCTGGTTTCACTCAGAGACACACCGATCTCCTCAGAACTAATGACGGGCTGGTTTAACTCAGAGACACACTGATCTCCTCAAACAATTCCTTCAAACTCCAGTCCAGTGAATGGACACCCAGTGGATCTCCATCTTCTGTAGGACTAACTCTCCCTAAATTCAAGGCTCTTAGCTGAGTCGCCCTCATCCCAGCTTTCAGGACTTCTCCATCACTCTTTGAGATATTTATAGGCTTATATTCATTGCATTGTTGAGGCTATTTAAAATGTTATTTCCATATCTTTACAAATGTTTGATGTTGCTCTTATCTCATAAGGGCTGGAAAACCTATTGAGGCTAAAAACTCCCCTCGGATTATTGGCCATAGAGGGTCCTGTGGGTCAGTCGGCTGCTCATCTGATACGAGCCCATTTGAGCCTAAACGTCCACAAAAGCAAAATCAAAAAACAAATGAAAACAACATCAACACCTGCCAACTGCAGCCGAGCACCACTCTGTTGACAGTTGGTCTCACCACTGTCCATGTGGCTGCTTGTATTGTGGACTTATTTGTTATAATCAAAAGGGCAGAAACCTCCAAACAAGCCATCACTTCAACCCAACACAGCAAGTGCTGTTACCCAGTCAGTCCACCTGAGTGCCCGCTCACCTGGAAAGGACACCCCAGTACCACATCCTAAGCACATCGGCCTGGCCCAGGGCTCAAAGCTGGAGGTGGCTTTGGCTTTTCCCCTGTGAGCTGGAGACAGGTGTGCCCTAAACCTTAACACCAGTCACAGCCTGGAAAGTCGCTCAATGACACAATAAGGCATTGGACACACCTTGCTTTTGCCCCTTGGCTACTAGGGATCCTATTATGCACCTGAACTTGCTGACTGTGTGGTCCCAAATCCCAGTACACTCCTTACTGTTTGCCACAACATGCTCCCCTACACTCCTGTACATACACAGAAATCTGATAGTGGTTACTACCATCTCTGTCATTCTAAAAATCAGCAGAGGTCACCGCTGCACACAAAGGAACCTGGCTCATATCCAACAACTCTTTGACACAATGAGGAGAGGACCACCCACTCCCCAGTAAGTTTTCCCATTCCCGACCTGCGTCTCTGAACTATGACCACCAGAAACACTCCCACCTCTTGATTACACATAAATACCACTAATCCTGACAAATAATTTACTAACCCATCCGGCCACGCCCTCCAACACTGTGACTACAGGACCTGCCACCTTGACCCAAGAAAGACACCAAAATATTCTTGTTAGAAAAATATATGCATAAAGAAATTTATAACTGCACCAAGACATTGTTTGTGACCCCAGCTGTTTCAGACCAAGTTTCTTGGCTGTCATACAAATGGGAAACCTACTTATGGGCTGGTTGGCAGCGACTCTTGATACTTCTACTTGTGTTCCTCCTCTCTACTCTCACAGTAAACCCTTTCGGGCAAATGATGTAGTCACACTCTGTAAACTCTTCAGCATCAACACTCCAAAGATGCCTTCACATGACATGAAACCATCAGTGGTTGGGTTGGGTTAATCCTGTGTCCTTATTCTCCATGTTTATGATACTCTGACATCTTGGAGCTTGCAGAGCTGGGGAGGAATGGCCTGTCCCAGGATTATTTAATTTCTAGAAGAAACACTTGCTAGTGAGCACACCTTTCTTGTACAAATCCATCCATGTGGGCCCATTCTCCCCACCTGTTTATCTGACTCACACAACAAGCCAATACTTCCTCTGCCCTAAACACCCCCAGGGGCAGGTACAGGACAAGGAGAGATGGCTCCAATAGGCCAGGGCCCATTGCGTATTTCAGCATCCCATCCCATGCTGGTTGGAAGCTCGTCTACCCACCTCCCTCATCCCTTCCCCTGGAAGCTGAAGAAGGCTGTGCTGCTGCCGCCTCCTTGCTCCCCCTCGGGGCTTTCTGGGCAAGGCTTACAGTTCCGGGAGGATCCAGCCCCCTGTGTGGAGGTGCTGTCCGGGTCCTGGGACTTCAGTGAAAGATGAAGGTGTGCTTTGCATGTGGGAGGCCCCAGGCATAAGCAGGGAAGGTCCAGGGGAGGCCTCAGTTTCTGATTCAGGAGCTGGAGGAGGAGGAGGCCTTATCTGCTTCCAGGAATGACCCTCCTTCTTCTGAGTGCCCTGCTGCCTGGAGCTCCAGGTCAGAGGAGTGCCAGCCACGAGAAGGAACTTGGAGGGTGTGGAAATGAATTCTGCTCTCAGGAGAAACCCCCAATGATGAAGACATGCTTGCCTTTTCCTTCTCTCCTACTGGGTACCTTTGCCCTAGCACCCACCTCTCCCTTCATCTCCCTGAGGGAACTTTGGGCAGAGTGCGGACCCAGAGGCTGTAGGTCAGGGACATGAGCTCAGCACTATGGGGATGCACGGCCTTGGGCAGTCAGTGGATGCTTCCTGGTGAGGCCTCCCCTCTGAATGGCCACATGAGTCATTCCTGCCCTGGACAGTAGAGAACCCAAGCAGAGGATGGCCCTCCCAGCACAGATCATTTATTGGAGCTGAGAGGATGGTCCTGACCGGCTTGCTCCCTCGCAGTGCGCCTCTGCGTCCTCTCCACGCTGTCTGCCTCCCCGGGCCCTGGGAAGCCCCTCCCTCCTGCTGATTTCCCTCAGCCTGGCTCCTGATCGGGGGGAGCCCTGCAGAGCCCTCAATGGGCACCTCACTCAGGGGCACTGGGCCCCACGGGTAACTGAGCAGGTGCAGCCTTGGCTCAGTACAGCTCCTGGGAACAGGTCAGGTGGGTTAGGCTGGGGCTCTGGAGAGGTCAGGCCACACCACCCAGGGGAGACAAGAGCTGAGACACCCCACTTCCCATGTCTCTCTTTTCACGTCTCTCAGGGCTGTCTTCCCCCAGCTGTGGAGCTCAGGAAGAACTCTCGGGGCTCATGTGGAGAAAGAAGCTGTGACCACCCCAGAGACCTCTTCTCCAGTGAGAAGCGGGGGCCATCCTGGAGCAGCAGGCGTTCTGAGGCTGCCCGTGAGCCGTGCGCCTGGCTCTGTTCCCAGGAGGGAGGTGGAGAGGCCGCTACTCAGGAAGTCACCTCAGAGCCCTGAGAAGATGGGGGTCTAGATGTTGATTTCTTGGGAAAGGGCTGTGAGCTCAAAGATGGGCTTAGGAATATGGATCACAGAAAAAAATTTGATGTGCAAAAATGAAAAAAATGACTTTTATTAAATCATAAAATTGTGACGAAACAGGTGACATTAGTGGAGCAACCTGTACATATTTCCATCCAGACATGCATCTTTGACTCTAGACACATGTCCCAAATTATAGAACATTCTTGCACAGAGTTGCAAATATTCTATAACGTCTGTGTGTGAACTGGGGTGTATCAGGCAATGCTTGGCCAGTGTAAGAACAAGACATCAGATCCTTCTAGCAGATAAAGGTCTCAGGAACTCTGTCTTTGCGGAAAGCAGGGATTGGGGCTTTAGTGCAGTGCATGTGTCTCTGACGAGGGATGCCGTCACGAATGCTCAGGCAAAAGAGTGACAGTAACAGCAAGAAATGAATCCCGTGGATATGAAAGCTCTTTGGAAACTGGGGTGCCAGGAGCCTGCAGGAGCTCCTCGTGATGACACTGGAGCGTTGCAGCTGTGTGAGCAGGAGGGACGGGAGCAGGGCTTGTCCAGCCCCTCAGGCAGCTCTGGGAAAGGTTGGGGACACACGTGGTGGCTGGCTCAGGCTGTGGACTGGAAACTCCAGTTCTCCTCCTGGATTTTGGGAAAAGGGAGAGAATTTGGGGATAGAGGGACCACAGGACATGGGATCGTTTGCTGTAGTTTCCTACATGCTGGAGGCAGATGTTCACATTCTCATTTCTTGGACATTCACTGGGCCTTTCACAGCTGTGCTGGGTACAGCCAGGGAGTCCAGGGTTCCTCAAGGGATTTCTCCTCGGTGTGACTCTTCCCAGCACTGTGCAGCCATGAAGGCATCCCTCATGATGGTTACCATATTTTAGAAATTGCCTGCACAGCGCACAGTGCCAGTAGGATGACAGTTCTGTTCACAGTTTCAGTGAAATCCGGGAGATGAGGAAAAGGAACTGTGATGTCACATATACAGAATCTTAAACATCTCCATTGTCCTTGCCTCTCAGGTGCCTCACACCACTCTGTAGCCCAGATATAAAGCAGAGGTTCCAGGGCTCAGATGTTGTTCATTAAGGAAAGGAAACCCTGGGTGATGATTCCCTCCCCATGTGCCCTCCTTGGCTGCATATGCCCTGAGGCTGGGCCCTGGGGGCCCCTGCCATCCAGGTCCCGGGCACCCCTGCAGTGAGGTTTGTGTCTGGGTTCACACTGGGGTCTCTTCTCTGTGTCTCTTGCACAGTCATACAGGGCTGTGTCCTCAGTAGTCACAAAACTCAGCTGCAGGGAGAACTGGATGTATCCTGAAGGCATCTCTGGAGACGGAGACACAACGTTGATGGTAGGGATAAACTATATCCTCCCTCCAGATGTGAGCAATCCACTGCATTCCAACCTTCCCCTGCAGGTTGGGGGATCCACCCCCATGAGTAACCCGTGGTAACGGAGCAGCGGGAAGCAGCACGGGACACGGAGATCACCTGCGAGGGCTTTGCCCCTCCTACAGCTGCACCTGAGACAGGACACCAGGGAACAGAGAGGATTGCAGGGAGCTGTGTGCTCAGATGCAGCATCCCCATATCTTCACGTCTGACTCTTTGAGGCACTCCCATCTGGAAGCTGCCACAGATCCCATACGCAACATGAGGAAGTTAATAATGGACTTTGCTACTGAGATTATAGCCGTTCTTGCCACATGCTGGAGGCGGGTAACCACGTAAGTTGAGGGCTGCATCCATCTGTTTCACTATAGTCATCATTTTACTATATATATGTATTGCATATCATGTTGTATATCTTAGATATACATAATAAAATTTATTTTTTGAAAAAATGTAATTGTCAGTCTCTACAATGAAACAACACAATGTTGCAAAAGTCATAAGTAATCTTAAAAAGTGTTCTTGTTGTCAGCCATTGCTGACAAATCCCAAAACAATTAAAGTAACCGTTCCCCATACATTCAGATTCACCTCAGGCAAAACATTAGAAAACAGCTGGATTCATCCATGTAATCTTATCCTTCCTACCACAGATGTGTGTCTCTGCGAAGATGTAACACAGCTCTAGTCGTGGGGACAGGAGAATTGGCCGATTGAGGCATTTGTCATCCTTCCGAAGAGCATTTCACAGGGAATGCGCTCCCTTTTCATCCAGCCCATCACTGTATCGGAATGTGACTTTTGAAACTGCTGTCATCATGCCCATAAATAAAGTCTCATGAATAAAGGCAATAAAAGTTGCCTTTCCTTCACTTTGCACTGAAACAGCCACATATAATAATGGAAATAATCTTGAAGTAAAAATTAAATTAAACCAAACAGGTTGAAACATTAACCTGAACTTCCTGTGAGTTGAAAATTAGTGTGTAGTGAGTAGTGAGACAGGCAGGGGGCGTGGCTGAGTATCAAGCTGTGCTCACCACTGTCTCATCTTAGTGGGGAAACTGCCTGCATATTGCTTAGATGTATTACAGACTCCCATTGGTAGTGTGAGCCTCACAATATGTGCTAATGGATCCCACCTCAAAACTGAAACTGTGTGTTATGGAGAAGGAGGTACCATCACCATCAGCTGAAGTAAACCCACCCCTAATAGCAAAATGTAAGGCAGTGACTAGAACAGGTAAGCTAGCCAAATCTCAAGAATAGACAGACAGACAGATATCTAGAAGGTAAGTGTTGAAATAGTGCATGATTTGGGGAGGTTTTCAGGGAAAAAGAAGATTTGATGAAATATACACCAATACCGGACAAGAAGGAAGGAGATCGACTGTCATTTACAACAACATGGATAGATCCAGAGGACATAGTGCTAAGTGAAATAAGCCAGACACAAGATGAAAACACGACAAGTTCTCATTTACATGCAAAATCTTTAAAAACATGAAATCCATAGAAACAGAGTGAAATGATGGCTACCAGGGGTGTGGAGAGGTAGGAAATGGGGAGAAACAGGTCAAAGTGAACAAATTTGCAGTCACGCAGAATCTACACAAGTTAGAGTTTGCAGGTATGCAGAAGCTGCACAAGAAAGAGTTTGCAGTTACAAAATCAAGAGCTCTTGCGCTCAGCAGGTGGGCTGTAGTTATATTTTATTGTACACTGAACATTTGCTAAAAGAGTAGAATTTAGTTTCTTCTACTACAAAAGAGTAGCCATGAAAGGTAATTGATCGGTTTATCTGCTGCTAGGCTGTGGTAACCTTTTTACTATGCATGTGTATATTTAAATATGAGGTGGTACACTTTTAATGTACACAGCAGAAAACACTGAAAACAAGTAGAATATAATCATCACCAAAAAAGATGGACAACGTTAAGGAACCTTTAAACGCACACCTCCTTTCTCTGTGCTGGCTGATATGCAGATTGACACCCACACAAATTAGGTAACAAGGAAGCGAAAGAGCACACTCCAGCGGATTATCATTCAAAACTAGTCCCCACAACCCAGGTTATAATCCTGTTTAAACATTCAAGCGATCAAGCTCTGGAGGCATGCAGAAAGCCATTATAAAATACGAATGTTCAACTCCTGATTTTAAATTTAAAATAATAGAAAAATCTGGTTGTGCAACTAACTCCGATGTTTTCTGAAGCTCTCAGGATACATGCTTGGTGGCACCAGATGAGCTCAAGTGGACGTTAGCTCGATTTCTCCGCGAAACTATTTCTCCATGAATCTTGCCGTATGGTAATTGATTATTCTCTCCAATCAACATCTGATGGTAAAATCTGAAGTCACAGCTGTGGTTGTTGTTGGATAATTTGTGACCAGTCAACAACATCATGCTGGTGAAAGAGTGATGGGAACCCTGCGGAGAAACCAAAACTCAAAAATACTTTGAACACAGTTAAAACGATTTAACCCAAGAATGAACCACTTGCGGTTTGGATATGTGTTTTTTATGGTGCGTCTATTTTCAGAATGGTTTGAAGTATTTCCTTGCCAAAAGGCTACAGTGTTTGTTTGGGTTTTTTGTTTGTTTGTTTGTTTTTTGAGACGGAGTTGCCCAGGCTGGAGCGCAATGGCAAGATATCTGCTCACTGCAACCTCCACCTCCCTGGTTCAAGCAATTCTCTTGCCTTAGCAATCCAAGTAGCTGTGATTACAGGCATGTGCCACCATGCCCAGCTAATTTTGTATTTTTAGTAGAGATGGGGTTTCTCCATGTTGGTCAGGCTGGTCTCAAACTCCCAACCTCAGGTGATCTGCCTGTCCCGGCATCCCAAAGTGCTGGGATTACAGGCTTGAGCCACCGTGTCAGGCCAGGCTACAGCTCTTAGAGTTGCTACAAAGATGTTTGATTTTGTGTTTCCAAACAGGAACATCTCAGAGATGTGTCCCACTTTGTCGTGCATTTCTGGTGGTGGTTTACGTTCCTTTTATTGTGCTGTTGAATTTTATTTGCTGGGTTTTGTCGATTTTTGTTCCTATACAAATTAGAGATCTGAACTGTAGTTCTCTTTGCTTAAATGGTCTTTGCCTGGCTTTGGTATCAGATAGTGTTCACATAAAAATATTTTGAAAGTGTTCCTTTTACTTTCTAGGAGAGTTTAGAGTTATTGATTTTAGTTCTTTAAACATTTGGTAGAATTCACTGGAGAAATCACTTGAACTTGATATTGAAATCCTCTTGATTGGGAGATTTTTGATTACTGTTTCAATCTCCTTGTTCGTTTTTGGTCTGTTCAGGTTTTCTATTTCTTTATGATTCAGTCTTGGTAGAATGTATGTTTTGAGGAATTTACACACTTCTTCTAGGTTATCCAATGTGTTGGTGTTTATTCAATAATGATTTATAATAGTTTTCATGTACTAGTCTGTTTTCGCACTACTATAAATACCTGAGTCAGGATAATTTATTAAAAAAAAAAAAAGAGGTTCTGCAGGCCGTGCAGAAAGCATGACAAGTTCTGCATCTGGGGAGGCCTCAGGAAACTCAGTCATCGTGGAAGGTAAAGGGGAAGCAAGTACATCTTCCATGTCCGAAGCAGGAGCAAGAGCGAGAACGGGAGGTGCTCCATGCTTTTGTTTGTTTGTTTGTTTGTTTGAGACGGAGTCTCGCTCTGTCGCCCAGGCTGGAGTGCAGTGGTGCGATCTCAGCTCACTGCAACCCTCACCTCCTGGGTTCAAGCAATTCTCCTGCCTCAGCCTCCCGAGTAGCTGGGACTACAGGCGCCCGGCACCTCGCCCAGCTAGTTTTTTGTATTTTTTAGTAGAGATGGGGTTTCACCGTATTAGCCAGCATGGTCTTCATCTCCTGACCTTGTGATCCGCCCGCCACGGTCTCCCAAAGTGCTGGGATTACAGGTGTGAGCCACCGCGCTGGACCGTGCTACATGCTTTTAAACAACCAGATCTCAGGAGAACTCACTATCGGAGGACAGCACCAAGGGGCATGGTGTTAAACCATGAGAAACCCACTCCCATGATCCAGTCACCTCCGGCCGGGCCCCAACCTCCAACACTGAGGATTACAACTGAACATGACATTTGGCTGGGGACACAGATCCAGATCATATCACATCATGATCATTTTATTTCTGTAGCATCAGTTGTAATGTCTCCTTGATCAGTTATGATGCTATTTGAGTATTCTTTTTTCATAGTCTAGCTAAAGTTTTGTCAGTTTTGTCTTTTTCTGAAAAGCCCTTAGTTTGTTGATTTTCCTATTGTTTTTCTGTTTTCTATTTCATTAATTTCCACTCTAATGTTTATTATATCTTTCTAACTTTGGACTTACTTATTCTTTCTCTAAATCCAGAGGTGTCTTGAGATTAATAAGGTTAATTTAGGTTCTTTCTCCTCTTTTTTTGTTCTTGTTTTTGTTTTTTGAGACAAGATCTCACTCTGTTGCCCAGACTCGAGTGCAGTGGTGCAATCTCAGCTCACCACAACCTCCACCGCCTGAGTAGTTTGGATTACAGGTATGCATCACCACGCCCAGGTAATTTTTGTGTTTTTGTATTTTTATTGGGGACGGGGTTTCACCGTGTTGGCCAGGCTGGTCTTGAGCTCCTGACCTCAAATGATCCACCAACTTCAGCCTCCCAAAGTGCTAGGATTACAGGCGAGAGCCACTGTGTTTGGCCCCTTTCTTCTCTTTTAATGCAGGTGTGCATCATTATGAATTTCCCTCTTAGTTCTGCTTTTGCAGTATCCCATGTTTCAATGTAGTACGCTTTCACTGTCATTCATTTCAAAATATTTTCTACCTTATCTTTTAAGTTTGCTTAGCTTACGCTTCTTTGTTAATTTTCAGTTTTTTCCCTATTATTGATTTCTGGTTTCAATCCATTGTCAGAAATGATACTTGATATGATTTCAGTCTTCTTAATTTTGTTGAGTCTTCTTTGTGACCTAACATGTGATGTAATTGCTCCTCAGCCTTTTGGCTAAGGTCATGTGTAGTACCTAGCATGTGATCTATCCTGAAGACTGTTCCCTGTGCATTTGGGGAGAATGCACGCTCTGCTGGACTTGAATTGAATGTTCTGTATCTATCTGTTAGGTCAATTCGGTCTCTATTGCTATTCACATCTGCTGTTGCCCTACTGATTTTCTGTCTGTATGTTCTATCTATTGATGAATGTGGGGTGTTGAAATCTCCTAATTGTATTGTATTGCTTTCTGTGTCTCCTCTCTGATCTGTAAATGATAGTTTTATATGTCTAGGTACTTTGATGTTGGATGCATTTTTGTGTGTGTGTATGACTGTGTCCTTCTGATAAGTGAAACTTCGTATCACATATAATAATTATATAACACAAAGATCTTTGTCTTTTGTGCGAGCTTTTTACTTAAAATCTATTTTTTTCTGATATATATGTAGATACTCCCACCTCACTCTCTTTTGGTTAATGTTTGCATGAAATGTCTTCTTTCATTCCTTCTTTTCAGTTTCAGTGTATGTGTGTCCTTTAGTCTGACAGTCTTGAGTGATCTTCCAGGAGCAAGATGGCGGAATAGGACTCTCCAGTGATGGTTCCCTGCAGGAACATTAATCTGAACAACTATCCATGTCCAAAAATACTGTCACAAGAGCTAAGGAAGCCAAGTGAGAGATCCCCATGCCTGTTTACAGTCTAAAAATAAGAAAAGACACACTGAAGAGAATAAGAATAACAGTTTAGCATTACCTGTGTCACTCCTCTCCCAACACCAAGTAGTACAGTGTGGGGAGCAATGCTGTCTGATTGGGAGAAAAGAGAAGGAAGGAGCAACCACTGCCATTTTGTTGCCCATTTTCTGGCAGTTTTGAGACTCCTTTCTCTCTCTTTCTTTCTTCCTTCCTTCCTTTATTTTCCTTCCTTTCCCTTCCCTTCCTTTCCCCTTCCTTCCTTCCTTCCTTCTTCCTTCCTTCCTTCCTTCCTTCCTTCTTCCTTCCTTCTTCCTTCCTTACCCCCCCTTTTTATTTTTTTCCTTCCTTCCCTTCCCCTCTCCCTTCCCCTCTCTTCTTCCTCCTTCCTCCCTCCCTCCCTCCTCCCTCCCTCCTCCCTCTCTCATCTCTCTCTCTCTCTCTCTCTCCTCTCTCTCTCTCTCTTTCTTCTTTCTTCTTTCTTTCTTTCTTTCTTTCTTTCTTCTTCTTTCTTTTCTTGTCTTTCTCTGCGGTTAGTGATTATCTGGTAGAATTTGTTGCTTCTGATTTTTAGTGATCTGTTATAGGTTTTTGTGCTGTGGTCATCATGGAGTCTTAGAAGAAACACATTATAGATATAAGAAGTTATTTAAAGGAGATGACAACTCGAAAGAACAGAAACAAGCAAAGGCAAAAAAGACACACAAAAATTCTACATTTGGACCCCATCCTCTGGGTTTCTCCATGTGCCTAATTTTACCAGTGGGTTTTGTATTTATAAAAGTTTTGTTTTGTTCTTCAGTACTTTTTTCTTTCAGATTTAAGAACTCCCTTTAGCATTTCTTGTAAGACGGGTCCGAGGGTGGTGAATTCTCTCATCTTTTGTCTGTTTAAGAAAGTCTTTATCTCTCCTTTGAATTGGAGGGATAATTTGCTGAAGAAAATATTCTTGGATGACAGATTTTTTTTTCTTTTGAGCACTTAAAAAATTTCAATCCACTCCCTCCTGGCCTGTGTAATTTCCATTGAGAAGCCTGTTGCCAGAGGACTTGGAATGCCTTCATATGTTATTGGTTTCTTTCCTCTTGCTGGTTTTACGATCCATTTTTTGCCCTTGCCTTTGAAAGTTTGATTATTGTATGTCTTGTAGCAGTCTTATTTTTGTTGATTCTGTTTGGTTTTGTAATGCCTTCACGTACCTGGATATTTATATCTTTCTTAAGTTTTGGAAATTTATCCGTTATTATTTCTTTAAGTAAGCTTTCTGCACCTTACTCTTGCTCAGCTCCCTGTTAAACAGCAAGAAGTCTTTTGAGTTCTTCCTTGTCTGATGGAGAATGGACTGATTTTTTCCAGTTGGATCACACACTTGTGCCACCCACTCCAGCCTGCTGGACCCAGCTCAAGCTATTGTTAGTGAAGGTGAAACCAGTCTTTACAGAAGGCTCAGAGAATGCCCAAGGCAGCCTCACATGTCCTTGGCCTCCCCCAGCTGAACTTCACAAGGGAGGCCTGCAAGCACAGAGAAAACACACCGAGAGCAGCCCTGTGTGGGGCAGTCACAGGTGAGCCTGTTGCAGGAGGGATGCTCCCTGAATAGTGATAAGCAGGCACAGGCTGCATGGTGGGGATGCTGAGGTGGGACCCAGACATGGACTGGCTCCTCACCAGGGCCTACAGGACAGCGGATGAGCTACTTCTCATGAGTGGGAGCGGAGCTGCATTTCTATGACATTCTCTCTGCGGACATGTGTGTACTGCTCAGCAGGGCTCCTCCCTTCCCTGCCTCTGGATGTTAGGAAGGACAGCTGGCAAAGGTACCCTGGGACTGGATGCTCAGGGCATCTCTGCCCATCGGCCTTTCCTTTCCTTTCATGTGGACACTGCCTGGGAATCTGTCTGGATGAACTCTTACTAGCAATGAAATCCAGTAAAGTCACAGAAAGGAAACTTGCACAAAGATAGTGACTATTCAGCTCTAGTCGGCTCTAGTACACTGTGGAGGGCTGTAGACCTCCACTGTCCTCTCCCAAAAGGCAAAGTGCCTGAGTAAAAGGAAAAGAATTGCAGGTCTGTATATAGCCAAGACTGGAGCATGTGATTCTAGGAGTCATGAGCTCAGGCTGTCTCCTTTTCTGTAACATCCCAGAGTCAGGTCACCCCAAGATGCCTCTCTGTATGACCCCCGTGCAGTGTGGGAAGAGGGTGACAAGGTTCACTGCATCTGGAAGAAAAATATGGGGTCTCCCAGTGACAATGCTGTGACCTATCCTTGATGCTGCTACTGTGGTCTCTCCTCCTGTGGGGACAAGTGGTCCTAGGGATAGAGTCCCCATGAGCCCTGAGACAGCTCACCCGGAATGACCACCACAGATGAAAGAATCACTGCTCAATCTTATTTGAGTCTATGGTGAAAAGAACACTCAGACACTACCAGGAGGGCTCAGAACCCAGCGGGGGGCTCGAAACCAGGGGTCTCAGATGCCACCAACGGGGCTCAGGACCCACCAGGAAAGCTCAGAAACTAATGGGAGCTCAGGACACCACCAGCGAGGCTCAGACAATACCAGGGCGGCTCAGACACCACCAGGGGGCGCTGAGGGCAGGCATAGGGGATCAGACACCAGTAGGGTGGGTCAGACACCACCAGGGGGTGCTCAGACACCAGGGGACGATCAGCACCAGCAGGGGGCGCTCAGGACCTGGCTCAGGAGTAGATGCGAAGTGAAGCTGATGTTTCCTTTTTCTCCTTGGTGATTCCTTGTCCTGTCCTGCAAAAGTCTTGCTCAGCAGCTGTTATTGTTTCTCCCCTGTAACTCCTTAGTTCCTCTCATCTGAAAAGGACTAACTTAGAATAGAAATCCCATTTAACTTTTCACACTTCATTTTCAGTCTCCTTCTAGAAATAATATCTCAGTAAAATGTTTATAAGAAATAATGAAGCCACAGTCCAAATGTTAGCACCATGCAAAGATTCGTATGATTTCTCCACTTTATCAGTTATGCCTTAGGAAACTCTTCCCTCAATTCACTGTCTAGTATACACTATGGCATTGTGTTTCACTTTCCTTTCATCTGTTTTACAAGGAGATAAAGCACCATTTAACGGGATGTGTCCTCTTTTTCTGGTCGACTCCCCATGGTCTCCACCTCAGATGGTTTTGCCACCATCAATAATCTGTTAATGCTTTCAATTGCCCTCACTATCCATGTGATGAAGCAATGAGTCCCTTGACTTCATCAACTTGTGTCTCCATGAGTCAGGTCACTTCTCTCCATTCTCACAAAGGACAGCCACGCTCGGACCACTGCTTCACAGCCTGCTGCAGCCTTGGGTGGTAAACCTATTAAAAAGCCCCTGCTATTTAGAAAGAATGTATATTGGAAACTTAATCCCAAATTCGATAGTGTCCAGAGGTGGGAACTTTAAGAAATGATTAGGTCATGAGGGCTCTGCCCTCATGAAGCAATTAATGCCATTATTGCCAGAGTGGGTTACTCATTGAGGGAGTAGATTAGTTACTACAGGCCTGGGTTCCTCATTAAAAGATGAATTTAGCCCCATTTCTCTCCTTCACACATGCTTTCCTGCCTCCCACATAGGTGTTACAGCAAGAAGGCCCTTGCAAGATACTAGCACCTTGATATTGGACTTCCTAGAACTGTGAGAACATAAATTTATTTCACTTATACATTAGCCAGTCTGTAGTATTCACTCATTGCACCACAAAGTGGGCTAAGACAAAGAAATCAGTATCAAGGGGTGGGGCTGTTGCTATAACAAATACCCCAAAATGTAGAAGTGGAAGTAGTAATGCACAGAGACTGGAATAATTTGGAGGATCAGACTATAAAAAGTCTACATTGCCCTGAATAGAACATGAGGGTGATTCTTTTGAGCGCTTGGAAGAAGAGAGCTGTGAGGAAATTCTGAAACTTCTTAGAGATTATTTAAGTGATGACTATTAGAATGTTGGTAGAACAGTGGACAATAAAGGCTGCTCTGATAAGGAATCAGAAGAAAAAGAAGAATAGCTTATCAGAAAATGGAGCAAAGGCCATCCTTGCTATAAAGTGGCAAAGAACGTGGCTGAATTGTGCTCATCCCTAGGCCTTTCTGTAAAGTGGAAGTTCAGAGCCATGAACAAGGATATATGGTGGAAGAAATTTGAGGCAAATCTATGGCCTCACTTCTAGCATGCACTTTAGGACTCTGTTCCCTGTGTCCAGGCACAGCACTCCTTGACTGCCCATGCTGTGGCTCAGGAGGACCTAGGTGTAGCTCAAGCCATCACTTTAATGGCACAAATCATCAACTTCCATGGCATCCAAGTGTTGCTAATTCTGCAGGTGTGCAGAATACAAGAACCACGAGGGCATGGCTTTCTCCACCTAGCTTTCAAAGAATGCTGTGGACAGCCTAAGGTCTCAGGTAGTGAGTTGTTGCAGAGATGGAGTCACCACACTGGGCCCTTAGCACAATGTCAAACAGAAATGTGGATTTGGAGGCACCACAAAGAGTTTCCAGTCAGCCTAGGAGAGCTAGAGGGATGAGAGTCCCACCTGTGAGAACAGCTGAGTGGACTGAACCCAGCAAATCCATAGCGGCAAGACTGTCAGAGGCCTTGGGTGCCCATCCCCCACCCCAGTGTGCACAAGATGCAGTCAAGGAGGATGATTTTCCAGTTTTAAGGCTTAATGTTGTTTTCCCTGTTAGATTTTGGACTAGGCTCCCCTTCTCCTTGCCTATCTCTAAGCTTTGGAATGGGAATTTCTATCCCATACCTGCTCCATCATTCACTGTATTTGAAAGTAGATAACTCGTTTTGACTTTATAGGCTCACAGATGGAAACAATTTGTATCAGGCTAAATTGTGCCTTCAGTCTCACTCATACCTGATTTAGATGAGACTTTGGACTTCATACTTTTGCACTGATGCTGAGTGAGTTAAGACTTTGTAGATAATTGGGATGGAATGAATGTAGTTTACATTGTGATAAGGACATAAATTTTGGTATTAGGAAAAGAATGCTATGGTTTAAATGTGTCACCCAAAGTTTATGATTTGGAAAAAATCTTTAATGCAACAGTGTTGAGAGGTGGGACTTTATTATGTGATTAGGTCATGAAGGCTCTGTCCTCATGAATGGATTACTGTCACTATCATGGGATTGGGCTAGTTATTACAGGATTGAGTTTCTAATAAAAGATGGTCTCCTTTCTCTCACAGACAAGTGGTCTCTTGCTTATCTTCCTGTGCTGTGAGATGACGCAGTGAGAAGGCCCTTTTCAGATGCCAGCGCCTTGATATTGGACTTCTCTGACTCAAGTACCATTAAGTATAAATTCCTTTTTTAAAAAAATTGCCCATTCTCCATGTGGTGGGCATCTGTAGTCCCAGCTACTCGGGAGGCTGAGGTAGGAGAATGGTGTGAACGTGGGAGGCGGAGCTGGCAGTGAGCGGAGATCATGCCACTGCACTCCAGCCTGGGCAACAGAGTGAGACTCTGTCACAAAAAAGAAAAAAAAAATTGCCCAGTCTCTGGTATTCTGTTATAGCAACACAAAGACAGACTGAGACTAAGCCGTTGTAACATGTGTGAGGTGATACCTCATTGTGGTTTTAATTTGCATTTCCCTGATGATTAGTGATACTGAGTGTCTTTATGTTGAGTGAAATAAGCCTAGTACAAAATAATTACTCCATGATCTCACTTATACATGTAATCTAAAAATGCTGAACTCAGAGAAGTAGAGAGGAGCATGTTGCCTACCAGGGGCTGGTGTCAGGAGGATGTGAAAGCTGAGACGTTGGTGAAAGGGTAGAGTTTTGGTTAGATAGAAGGAATTTGTTTGAAGATCTATTGCACAGCGTGGTGACCTCAGGGATGTTAATGTACTATATGTACTTGAAAACTGATAAGAGAGTATATTTTACACATTTATACCATAAAAAAAGCAGTATGTGAGGTGATGAACATGTTTATTTACTTGATTTGATGCTTTCACAATGCACGCATGTATCAAAACATCACGTTGTACCCCATAATATAATGAAATGCAATATATTTTTCCTTTTTTTTATTATACTTTAAGTTCTAGGGTACATGTGCATAATGTGCAGGTTGTTTACATATGTATACTTGTGCCATGTTGGTGTGCTGCACCCAACAACTCGTCAGCACCCATCAGTTCGTCATTTATATCAGGTATAACTCCCAATGCAATCCCTCCCCCCAAGCCCCTCCCCATGATAGGCCCTGATGTGTGATGTTCCCCTTCCCGAGTCCAAGTGATCTCATTGTTCAGTTCCCACCTATGAGTGAGAACATGCGGTGTTTGGTTTTCTGTTCTTGTGATAGTTTGCTAAGAATGATGGTTTCCAGCTGCATCCATGTCCCTACAAAGGACGCAAACTCATCCTTTTTTATGGCTGCATAGTATTCCATGGTGTATATGTGCCACATTTTCTTAATCCAGTCTGTCACAGATGGACATTTGGGTTGATTCCAAGTCTTTGCTATTGTGAATAGTGCCGCAATAAACATACGTGTGCATGTGTCTTTGTAGTAGAATAATTTATAATCCTTTGGGTATATACCCAGTAGTGGGATGGCTGGGTCATATGGTACATCTAGTTCTAGATCCTTGAGGAATTGCCATACTGTTTTCCATAATGGTTGAACTAGTTTACAATCCCACCAACAGTGTAAAAGTGTTCCTATTTCTCCACATCCTCTCCAACACCTGTTGTTTCCTGACTTTTTAATGATTGCCATTCTAACTGATGTGAGATGGTATCTCATTGTGGTTTTGATTTGCATGAAATGCAATATATTTTTCTAGTAACTCTGATGCCTCTGTTTCTTCAACAAGAGTTTCTGGAGATTGTTTTTTCCTTGGACAATGTTTCCTCTCTGCTGTATTTATACAGTTTTCCTTTCCCATGGGTTGATTTAAGACAGTGGCAATTTATTTATTCTGTATTATCTGGTGGGTTTACTGAGAAACTTACCAAATAGCCACTTGAAACCATCTGGTGCCACCATCTGAAGGACACAGATTTTCTAAGTGTAGACCGCAAGCATATTTTAACACTTTTTAAATCAAAATCGGTGTTTAAATTTTGATATTTTACAATGCCTTCTTTGATTCCCTCCCAAGATCTAACCCTTGAACGTGTAAAAAGGCCTGGGACCCATGTTACGGCTGTGCTTGGCATGACGATGTCTGCAGAAATTCCTTTGACTTTCTACATGGAGCTCAGCCTACGTATCAGTCAGTTCGCTAGGAGGTCAGAGTACTTCTCAAAGATCCTTAGTGTGTTGTTTCATTTTGAGAGGTTTCCAGCCGTCATGAGACACCTTTTGGTTTTAAAATCATCACAGACTAGTTTATGATTCCAAAAACATACCTGCTTTCTGTCCATATGTTTGCTCTGTGGCTTTTGATTTGCTAAAATGCTGTAATAACTGCAGTAAGTTCTACCATCTGGATTAATTTTCACCTCAGATGGAAGAGTGTATTTTAAGATAAAGATAAAATAGTAATAGTACATTCTCCTTGGTAATATCCAGTTCTATATTTTGAGCTATGGTCCGTCAATAAATAATGTTATGTCAGGGTCCTTAATGGAGTATCTGAACATCTAAGAAAGGTACAGAAGTTTCCCTAATTAAGATACAAACCATGGTGAACACAAGCTTGCTATGCACCCATGTCTCCTGTCTGTCTCGCTGTGCACCTGACACTCATTTTAACCTCACCAGGAACTCAGTTAACTTCCAAATCAGTTTATTGTAATGCCTCTAGGTAACTATGTGTGGCAATTTTAGCAAAAATGAATAAACAACTTCATCAGAGAATCTAATACAGAAGAAAGCAAGTGGCCCTGGGCTTGCTTTCATAAAAGCAGCATGCACCAGGCAGTTGATTCTCTTGGCTGTCGGCACTGGCACACCCAGCATGCTGTCTTCATCCCCTAAATAAACTTCATCATGCGTGGACAGGCTGGCAGCATTCCCAAGGCCATATGCAGATGCAAGGCTGACAGGTAAATGGGAAGACTGCAATTCTTCTTCTCTCCTCCTCTGAAGAATGGCCCAAGAATGCCCTCTTCAGATCCTCCCCTCTGCCGCCCTCACCAGAACTGTCCACATGTCCACAGAGAAACAAAATCCCTGACGGGAAAAACGAGGCTGGATCAACGGGACTGGCGGTTTCTCATTGAGGAAATGTGAGGTCAGCTTCTAGGGTGGGCAATTCAGAAAATTATCCAGCAGTTTTGTAATTGATGGCTATGGAAAATGAGCCGTTGGGATGACTAATGACTCACATTCCATTATTCCAAGTGAGAAACAGACATCACAGTTCGCCATAACCAAATTTTCATAACCTAAATTGATTACTTTACATTTCTTCCTACATCTTCTCTTAAGAATTTTTAACCGTGAATGTGTCTTACCTACATTCCCAGTATTTAAAACTGGGCTTTCAAGAGATTCTAGAGAATTCGAGGACTAAGAACAGTGAAACTTCTGTATGTTCAGCAGCTCCCAAAACAACACAGTATTACCCAGGGACACAGTTCTGTGCTTCAGCATAATTCAGCTTCTGTATTTCCTAACGGCTCCAATAGTGACCCTCCATTCCATCAAACATTTGGCCTTCTCTTTCTCAACATCCCCTCCATTCATAGATTCTACTCTCAGCTCTTTCTGAGTATCGTAAAAGCCAGCAGATGGACACTCCTGATCTCCTGAACATGACACCCAGCACTCTCATGTGATTGGCTCCTCTCGGCGTGGTGACTTCAAAGGCATCTCATTTAAATAATTACCATTTTTTCCCTTCTGTAACAAAGTGTTTCTTTCCATTGTGCCTTCCCATGAGCATTTTAATGTAATTTATGGTCCAGCCACAGTTTTTAATACACACAAATGCCACAACCTCTTTCTAGCCCTGGAAACCGATTAATTCTTCTCTGGGGATGAGCACACCCAGGAAACACACCCCCATTCACGTAAACACGGCCACAGCGATGACGGGTTCTTCTGTGAGGGAGAGTTTACAGCTTCCTCCCTCCAACTCCACGGGCCCTGAAGACCAAGACACGCTCTTTCACACCTGTGCAAGCTCCGGCCCAGTGACGGCCTGCTGAGGAAAGGCTTACCTGGGACTGGGTGCTGGGTTCATCTCTTCCCCTCTCCTGTCCCAAAGCAGGTCCATCACCCTGCTCAGGTCTGAAAAGGAGGGTCCAGGTTTGTCTGGCCATCCGACTTTTTCAATTTATAGAAGCTCTCCTATTACCTACTGTATTCATTTTATAGGGCTTTTTATAACAAAATACCGCATATTGAGTGGCTTACAATACAAAACCGATTTCCTCACAGTGGGGAGGATGAAAGCCTAAGATCAAGCTGCCAGCTGGTGGGTTTCCTCGGAGGTCTCGCTCCCTGGTGTGCAGACTGTGCCTTCCTGCTGTTCTGTGGTAACATGACCATCCGTCGGGGCGTGTGCACCCTCCCTCCTGCTTCCCCTTCTTATAACAACAGTCGGATTGCAGTAGGGCCCCACTCCAGAAATCTCACTTTAACTTATTCATCTCTTTAAAAGACACTCATCCAAGTATGATTTCATTCTGAAGGACCAAGGGTTGGGACTTCAACACATGAATTTAGGAGGGACACAGTCTCCCATGGCAGCCTCCTTCAGGGAGGTCAAATATCCTCCTTCTCCTCCCTGTGAAAACCCTGAAGGGGCAGGGAAAGGGCGTCCAACTGCACACTTGTAGAGGGGAAACCGGCTTCATCCGTAATCGTACATCTGTGGTAAAACGGCGGGATCCAAAGGGATGGAAGGTGGGAGCATGGGGCATTGGAAGGTGGGAGCACGGGGCATTGGAAGGCAAAGTGCCACACAACACAGCCTTCGAAACACACCACGGTCACGTTAAGTTTGAATAGAGTGACCACATTTGCCAGGAAAGGGAAATATTTACACTTTCGAGGAAATAGTAATTTGTGTTTCTGATTACGATCTGGCGTTGGATCTTCCATCCCCTCATAAGCAATGACAGAATTGGCAGAAATATGCAAAATATTTGTTCTCAGACATGAGACACCCACAGAGGGCCCCCTGTGTCCTTCCCTGAGAACTGATCGGCTCGTGCATCTGAAGAAATGACCAAAGACCAGGAGAGAACCACACAGAAGTATCAGAGGGACAGCACCTGGGCTCGTGGGGTCAGGAATAGCGTCTGCCCCCAATAGATGGACTAAGTAAAAAGTATCATAATTCGCAAGGGTTTTACACAGCACGGAAGAAAGAGTTACCCTATTTCAACTGTTGATCTTGTGAACCCAGGAACTCTGAGACAGATCTCAGTGAATTTAGCAAGTTTCCTTTGCCAGGGTTGAGGACACGCCTGTGACACGGCCTCAGGAAGTCCTGATGACAATGGCCCAGGGTGGTCGGGCACAGCTTGATTTATGCACTTCAGGGAGACGTGAGACATCAGTGAATATAAGAAGGACATGAGTTCCACCCAGAAAGGCTCAGACAACTCAAAGCAAGTCCTCCCCACTTAGGGCTTCCAGGTAGGTGAGAGACAGATGGTTGCATTCTTTTGAGTTTCTGATCTATCTCTGTGACCACAGGGACAGCTTTAAATAGACTGGGAGGCAAGTTTTCCGTGAGTGGTTCCCAGCTCGACAGGGCCCAAGATACTTTCCTTTCACAATCTGGTAACTTCAAACCAAACTTCAAAGCCAAAACAAAACAAAACACCAACAAAAAGAATAAGACGTGGTACTTATGAAGACGAGAAAACATCAGTCCACAAGGAAAGTATTGGCAGTGTCCACCTCCACATGGCAACGGACCAAGCAATGTGACCCACAGAAAGGAGCAGTATTAACCCACAGAGCGACCGAGAATAACACGCCTGATGCGAGGGCATTGAACACATCTTTGTACTTTGCAGATTCAGAAAGCAACAGAAAAGACGGACGGTGGTAAAAGAGACAGAGCCCTGCTTCCCTCTCCCTTTTCCCTTCCTGATGAATCCTCACAGCCAGGACCCTCAGCCTCATTCCGTGTGCAGCAGCTGCCATCCTCTCTGGGTCCACCCCTGCCCCGCCCTGGGACTGTTACCTCATTCCCTCCAGGAGTCCAGGTGCCCCCAGGGTGTGGTGCAGGAGCCTGCGGGGAGGTCCTTTGTTCTCTGTCAGGGTCTCCCTGGGAGGGACGCAGCCACCGCAGCTGGTTGGGGCCTGGCTTCCCCAAGGACAGGCCTTTCCTTTCCCATTCTCTTTGGATGACTATCCCTGGGCTGAGACATGAGGCCGGCAGAGGTGCGGGTCACCCTTAGGGCCCCCCTCTTGCTGCTGGGGCTCTGGGCACTCCTGGCTCTAGTCTGGTGTTCTCAAGGCCGTCCCTTGTGGCATTACGCATCCTCCGAGGTTGTGATTCCCAGGAAGGAGACGCACCGTGGCAAAGGCCTTCAGTTTCCTGGCTGGCTGTCCTACCCCTGCGTTTTGGGGGTCAAAGACACGTCGTTCACATGCGGAGAAAACACCTTCTTTGGCCCAGACATCTGCTGGTGACAACTCAGGATGACCAAGGAGCCTTGCAGGTGGATGACCCCTACATCCCTCCAGACTGCTACTACCTCGGCTACCTGGAGGAGGTGCCTCTGTCCATGGCCACCATCGACACGTGCTATGGGGGCCTCAGAGGCATCATGATGCTGGACGACCTTGCCTACGAAATCAAACCCCTCCAGGATTCCCGCAGATTTGAACATGTTGTTTCTCAGATAGTGGCCGAGTCCAACGCAACGGGGCCCACATTTAGAGATGGTGACAATGAGGAGACAGACCCCCTGTTATCTGAAGCAAATGACAGCATGAATCCCAGGTTATCTCCATCACTGTAGAGTTCTCATAGAAGTAATATAAAAGGCCACGGTCAATGTTCCAACTCATATTATCGTATATATGGCAATATTACAACGTGTTGCAAAGAGGTGGTCCAGATGTTCAGTGTCATTGACAGCATTGTTCAAAATACTGATCTGCGGTACTAGATTTATATTTTGACCATATATAATAGTCGTGACCCAGCCCCTGTGAATGACAATCGATATCATAGTGCAATGATTAACTATTTTAGAAGAACCTTTTCTGATACTTTTCGTGTTCATTCTTCCACACTACTTATTAAAGACGCACCACATGAATCTAACTATGAACCAAAAAGATATAGCTTCTGTTCACATTTAGGCCTTATACACATTGGTACTCTAGGCAGACATTATTTATTGGTAGCCGTCATAACAACCCACAAACTGATGAGAAGCTTTGGTGTGGGTTATGATTATAAATACTGCACATGTCACAGAAGGAACTCCTGCATTATGCAGCGATATCCTGGGATGACAGATGCATTCAGTAACTGTTCATATGGACATTTACAAAATTGTTTTGTAAATTCAGCGCGGTGCGTTTTCAAAGCACTCGCTCCAGTGTATAACGAAACCGTGACAATGGTTCTCTGTGGAAACCTCATCGTGGAAGGGAGGGAGGAATGTGACTGTGGCTCCTTCAAGCAGTGTTATGCCAGTCGTTGCTGCCGAAGTGACTGTCACTTCACACCGGGGAGCATCTGTCGTCTAGGAGACTGCTGTACAAACTGCAGCTTCTCCCCACCAGGGACTCTCTGCAGACCTATCCAAAATATATGTGACCTTCCAGAGTACTGTCACGGGACCACCTTGACATGCCCCCCAGACTTTTATTTGCAAGATGGAACCCCGTGCACTGAAGAAGGCTACTGCTATCATGGGAACTGCACTGACCGCAATGTGCTCTGCAAGGCGATCTTTGGTGTCAGTGCTGAGGATGCTCCTGAGGACTGCTATGACATCAATCTTGAAAGTTACCGATTCGGACATTGTACTCGAGAACGAACAGCTATCGCCTATGAGGCTTGTGTAGGAAAAGATAAGTTTTGTGGAAGACTGCAGTGTACCAACGTGACCCATCTTCCCCGGCTGCAGGAACATGTTTCATTCCATCACTCAGTGAGAGGAAGGTTTCAGTGGTTTGGATTGGATGAACACTGTGCACAGACACAGCTGATGTTGGACATGTGATAGACGGCACTCCTTGCGCTGATGGAAACTTCTGTAATAACACCCAGTGCGATGCGACTATCACTTCCCTGGGCTACGACTGTCACCCTGAGAAGTGCAGTCACAGAGGGGTCTGCAACAACAGAAGGAACTGCCATTGCCATATAGGCTGGGATCCTCCACGGTGCCTAAGAAGAGGTATTGGTGGGAGTGTCGACAGCGGGCCACCTCCAAGAAGAACACGTTCGGTCAAACAAAGCCAGCAGTCAGTGCTGTATCTGAGAGTGGTCTTTGGTGGTAATTGCACTGCTCTTTGGGACGGCCACAAATGTGCAAACTCTCAGGACCACCACCGTTAAGGAAGTGACAGTTACTGACCCAGAATAAGACTAATTCAGCCTCCCAACCCTGGTAAAGATACAGAGAATATAACAGCAAAATCTATGAAACAGGATCGGGGAAGGGATGGCAAAGCTCAAGTCCACATTTCTTGAAGTCTGCAGGAGGCACAGGGTCCTGTCTCACATCATGGGGAAATGGGAGGCGTTGGCTTCTGTCTCAGGTTCTTATAGTTCACTGATGCTCACTCTGAAATAAATCTTCAAGAACACACATTGGTCCCCTCCACATTTTCTTAGACTCTGCTGGGAGCCCAAACTTGGCCAGAGCCTCTGGCCTGGAGAGACCTAAGTGAGCAGGCAGGTCTTGACCTGAGGTCGCTGGTCCCAGAATTAACAGAAGTTACCACCAGCTCCTTACAGGGCCCATTCATGACATTTCTCCAGAAGTGAGCTCCAGAGCAGTGAGCTTCCTCATTCCCCAGGTAATCTGTCCTTCTCTAAACCCGAAGTCAGTTAAAGGTGATATAGGGCTACTCCCTGTTCCCTATCTCTTCCTCACAGGGATGCTGTGGGATTTGCAGTGAGAGGGACTTGGGTTCAAATCCTCCACCAAGCAAATCCCCCTACCTGGGGCTGAGCTCCCCGTATGTGGGAAAATGAATCCTGAGGTTGATTGCTGCCACGCAATGAATTCAGCTAGAAAATAGGTGAACGTGGCGGGCAAGCTCTCGGCATTCAGTGGTGAGTGTGAGTGGCAGCTGGCCCTCCTTCCCGGCCCCCAACATTTCCTTGAACTGAAACTGGAAAGGGAGCTGGTTAGTTCGTGATGGAGGAAGGAAACCAGGCTTGTAGCAGCCACTGGCTGCGTCTGGGTGAAAACAGGGCCTAGTTGTGGTTGGATAGTTGTGTTGTAAGTTATTGGCTAAAGGCAACATGGCAAGTGAAATGTATAAAGTCTGAATGAGATAACATTTTATTTTCAATTGAAATTCAATTTCAATTGAAATTCACAATAATTTTGACTTTTAAAACGCGAGTGCTAGACATGTCACAGAGAATGGTCAAAACGCAAAGCCCACAAACGGAAGAAATCACACTTCCCCCATACCGTCCACAGAAAACCGCTGATATTCTAGAGTAGTACTGAGGTCTAGCATTCTTCTGCACACAGCTGTGGTTCTAGCTGCCCTGCTTCCATAACATTGTTTAGAATTCCCACCCCTTTCTCCAAACACAGCTTGATATCCTTTCTCTCAACCTGCTTAGAAATTTCCTCCATTCAGCTGACACAAAAGATGCGAGCAATCCATTCCTGTGCCCCTCTCAGTGTATTTTATTATTTTGTGGGTGAATGCTAATGGACAGTTACCTGTGAGGTCAGTGAATACGATGCCCTCCTGCTGTGTGCCCTTCGGGTGTGAGGTCTTTTGCTGATAGAGCAGCAGGCCCGTCCCCCCCTTTTTGCATCTCCACCCCCCACCTCACACTCCAGCTGACCTCTCTCCTGTGGCCTGGGGTATTCCCCGGAGGCAAAGATCTCCCCTCTCTCAAGAGCCCACTCACTTGGTGCCCATGCAAGACCACCACGCTTGGCACAGCCCCACCTCATGTCAGGGCCTGTGTCCCCTTCCCCACCCCCTAAGCAGATGGGAGCGGCAGGGACACTGCTCAGGGCAGGGGGCGGAGGTATGCGTGGAAGAAAGGCAAATGTGCATTCTGTTGGAGAAATATTATAGGTAGTTTGAGCAAAAAATCTAATGCCGTGTGAACTTTTAGAATGACACATATTTTAACGAAGAACGTGACCAATCGAGTTCATGTTGAAGTCAGGTAAACACTATTTAGAGCAACAACAATATCAAAAACACAAGCCAACAGTTCACCAAGAGAAACCACGGTTAACACCATGGACATGGTCTTCCAAGAGCATCAGCACTTAAATCCTCGAAATCTGCATGCCNTTGACTTTTAAAATGCAGTGTAGACATGTCACAGAGAATGTCAAACGCAAAGCCCACAAACGGAAGAAATCACACTTCCCATACCGTCCACAGAAAACCGCTGATATTCTAGAGTAGTACTGAGGTCTAGCATTCTTCTGCACACACCTGTGGTTCTAGCTGCCCTGCTTCCATAACACTGTTTAGAATTCCCACCCCTTTCTGCAAACACAGCTTGATATCCTTTCTCTCAACCTGCTTAGAAATTTCCTCCATTCAGCCGACATTCAGATGCGAGCAATCCATTCCTGTGCCCCTCTCAGTGTATTTTATTATTTTGTGGGTGAATGCTAATGGACAGTTACCTGTGAGGTCAGTGAATACGATTTCCTCCTGCTGTGTGCCCTTCGGGTGTGAGGGGTTTTGCTGATGGAGCAGCAGGCCCGTCCCACTCATTATGCATCTCCGCCCCCACCTCACACTCCAGCTGACCTCTCCCCTGTGGCCTGGGGGGTTCCCCAGGGGGAATGACCTCCCCTTTCTCCAGGGCCCACCCACTCAGTGCCCATGCAAGACCACAAAGTTTGGCACAGCCCCACCTCGTGTCAGGGCCTGTGTCCTCTGCCCCACCCCCTAAACAGATGGGACCGGCAGGGACACTGCTCAGGGCAGGGGGCGGAGGTATGCGTGGAAGGAAGGCAAATGTGCATTCTGTTGGAGAAATATTATAGGTAGTTTGAGCAAAAAATCTAATGCCGTGTGAACTTTTAGAATGACACATATCTTAACAAAGAACGTGATCAACCGAGCTCATGTTGAAGTCAGGTAAACACTATTTAGAGCAACAACAATATCAAAAACACAAGCCAACAGTTCACCAAGAGAAACCACGATTAACCCCACGGAAATGGTCTTCCAAGGGCATCAGCACTTAAATCCTCGAAATCTGCACGTCTCAGCACCTGTTGTCTTGAGCTGCCCTCCTGTGTGTTCTAATCACTCCTAACCACGGGGCCTGCGCTGTGGGAGATCCGAGCTGTGCCAGGTGGAGGGAGCAGGACAACTGCTACCAGGTTGCTGGTGTGGATGCCGAGGCCGCCCGAGCAGGTGTAAACTCCCACCTGTGGGCCAGGGAAGAGTGCACAGGAGACATGTCCTGGGCATAGGGTGAGGGAGAGCCGTGGGGGCTCTGGGTTCTGAGGAGGGTTCTGGCCTGGCAGGGACAAGACCAACCAGCACGTGAGGTCAGGCTGGAGTCTGGACCTCTGAGGCTGTAAGGGTCATGGGCAGCTTGGCCCAAGGGGTTGTCCTGGTTCTCAGTGGGGTACTTTCAAATGTTCCTTCTTCCTCCAATCCCCCTCCTCCTCTCTTTCTGGAGTGGGTCCACTCCCAGAGTCTGCAACTCCCAAATCCTCTTTGCCAGGTCTTTGGCTTCACTCTGCATCTGTCCTGAGCATCGATCTTCCAATTCCATCCTCTTCTCTTCTGCTGTGTCTAAGCTGCTGTGAAGCCACCTGCTGTAATTTACTGTTGTATATTTAATATTGTACCATACATCTGTTCTGTTTCCTTCGTCATAAATGCTTCATTTCATGCTCAGCATCTGAGAACACAAGGCCTTGTCAGCTGTCACCTCCTTCTATTCTCTGTTTCCTTCCTCCTATCCCCATGTTTGCACATCATGTCCAGTCTCCTGCCATCCTGAATGCTTCTGATGGAAGGTCCGAAATGTCTCATGAGCATCGTGAAGATTCTTTGTAATGTGACTTTGTTCCAGGCAGGAATTCTCCCTCACCCACCCCTGGAAACCAAGTATAGGCAGATTGCATGCTCAATCAAAGACTAAGCTAACTTAACACTGGCTTTGGTTTGAAGGTTTCTCCAATCCCCAGGGCACAGGATTTCAGGGAATTCAGGTGAGAGTCTGGGTGTTACCCTTCGGGAGGTTGTAAAGTTCATTTTACCTAGTCTACACCACAGACTATGGAACCTATATATAGTTCCAATCCTTTAGAGAACTCTAATATGTATATATATAATATATGTTATGTATATGATATATAATATGTTATATATAATATATTATATGTTGTATAATATATATTATATGTTTTATATATATTTTATATATATATATGAGTTTACTAAGGAATATTAAACTCACACAATTACAAGGTCCCACAGTAGGCCACCTGCAAGCTGAGGAGCAAGGAAGCCAGTCCAATTCCCAAAGCTGAAGAACTTGAAGTCCGATGTTTGAGGGCAGGAAGCATCCAGCACAGGAGAAAGATGTAGGCTGGGAGACTAAGCCAGTCTAGTCTTTTCACGTTTTCTGCCTGCTTTATATCCTGGCCACACTGGCAGCTGATTAGATGGTGCCCACCTCGATTAAGGGTAGGTCTGCCTTTCCCAGCCCACTGGCTCAAATGTTAATCTCCTTTGGCAACACCCTCACAGACACACCCAGGATCAATCCTTTGCATGCTTCAGTCCAATCAAGTTGACACTCAGTAGTAACCATCACAAGTCCACCCCTTGTCAACTTGAGCCCACACGAATCTCCTGAGATCATACATAAGCTTCAAACAAAGACAATAATAAGGTCATAATTACACCTAATGTAATACAACTATTTTTTGTACAACCAGAAATGCACCAGTCCCCAACCCAAATGCTATTACATGAAGTTAAGAACACTTAAATGCTGATACGAAGTCAATAAATTTTATGTCACATGATAAAGGAAAAAAGAAATAAAATGAAGGAATTTTCTGAGTACAAGGGTACACATGCACAAACATGCTTTTAACAAAAGAAGGAAATACTGATGACAATTACAGTCCTCATTTCTGCAACTGACCATATAGTTGTAGCTGGTATTGATGCCTACCTTCTTCTACTACCCATTCTGTATTCCCTTTGCCTTCAGCAAGCATCACAGCAGGTCGTGGTTTTTTTCCTAGTGGAGTGACACAAACCTTCATTCCTGAAGGGTCTGGGCCATTCATAGTCCTGCCTGGATTGGGCTGTTATAGTCTCCCATCGACCTTAATGACAGGGCATGGGAATGCTAAGAGACGCCCTAATGGATCGCCTGTATTCCATACATACTCTTCCTTACCTCCATTGTGGAGTAATAGACTGATTGCATCTTGATAGTCCAGGTCAGCCACCCAGTCAACACTGCAACTCCCTTCTTAGCCTGTGGACTTAAAGGTAGGAGGGGCCCAAAGTGTCCAGGTGGCAATCTTAACTTCCAGTTTAATGGAATTGTTGTTGTGTCTCCTGACAGCAGCATTATTCCCATTGGAACTAAGACCTCTAGGCCAACAGAATGTAATGTCATGGGAACAGGAAGCAAAAATTTTGCTAGTGGATCACTGGGGGCGATGGTGAATGGTGCCACTTCCACTTCCACCCTTGACTCCCGCATCCATGAATTATGGCTATGGGAGAAACAGGACCATATATTGGATGCTGATTCAGAGCATACACGGTCTTCCGGAGAGCTTTGGCCCAGCCCTGCAAAGTATTGTCACCTAGTTGGCATTATAATTGTGACTTCGAAAGGCTATTCCATTTTCCTGTCAATCCAGCTGCTTCAGGATGATGGGGAACATGGTAAGACAAGTGAATCCCATGAGCATGAGCCTACTGCCACACTTATTCAGCCATCAAGGGAGTGCCTTGGCCAGAGGCAATGCTATGTGGAATACTGTGACAGTGGATAAGGCATTCCATGAGTCCACAGATGGTAGTCTTGGCAAAAGCATTGCATGCATATCTGATGTCAGTGTCTATTTCAGTGAGGACAAACCTCTGCCATTTCCAGGATGAAAGAGGGCCAATATAATCCAACCTGCCACCAGGTAGCTGGCTGATCACCATGAGGAATGGTGCCTTTTGGGTAGAGACACAGAACCAAACCATATCATGCCACCCCAGCCCCTCTCCAATCTCATGTTCTCTTTGCGTTTCAAAACCAATCATGCCTTCCCAACAGTACCCAAACTTCTTAACTCATTTCAGCATTAACTCAAAAGTCCAAGTCCAAAGTCATATTGGAGACAAGGCAAGTCCCTTCCATCTATGAACCTGTAAAATGAGAAAGAAGTCAGTTACTTCCAAGAAACAATGGGGGTAGAGACATTAGATAAATGCTCCCATTTCAGATGGGAGAAATGGACCAAAATAAAGGGGCTACAGGTCACATGCAAGCCCAAAATCCAGTGGGGCAGTCATTAAATCTTAAAGCTCCAAAATAATCTCCTTTGACTCCATTTCTCACATTCAGGGCATGCTAATGCCAAGTGGGGGCTCCCACAACCTTGGGAAGCTCTCACTCTGTGGCTTTGCAGGCTTTGCAGCTCTGATCCTGTGGCTACTCTCATGGGCAGCCCTCCTGGCTGCTCTCATTGAGTGCCTGCAGCTTTTCCTGGTGCACAGTGCAAGCTGTTAATGGATCTACCATTCCGGGGTCTGAAGGATGGTGGCCCTCTTCTCACAGCCCCATTAGTCACTGCCTCAGTGGGGACTCTGTGTGGGGGCTCCAACCCCACATTTCCCTTCTGCGCTGCCCTGGCAGAGGCTCTCCATGAGGGCTTTGCCCCTGGAGCAGACTTCTGGCTGGACATCCAGTCATTTCCATAAATCCTCTGAGATCTAGGCAGAGGATCACAAAGCGGAATTATTCTCTTCTGCACACCCATAGGCCCAATATCATGTGGACGGCACCAAGGATTGGGGCTTGTGCCTTCTGAAACAATGGCCTGAGTTGCACATTGGACTTTTTTAGCCGCAGCTAGAGCTGGAGCAGCTGGGACACAGGGCACCAAGTCCCACGGCTCCACAGAGCAGCTGGGCCCTGCACCCAGCCCATGAAACCGTGTTTCCCTGATAGGCCTCCAGGCCTGTGATTGGAAGGGCTGCTGCAAAGATCTCTGACATGCCCTGGAAACATTTTCCCCATTGTCTTGGTTATTAATATTCCTCTCCTCATTACTTAGGCAAATTTCTGCAGCCAACTTGAATTTCTCCCTAGAAAATGCATTTTTCTTTTCTATCACATGGCCAGGCTGCAAATTTTCCAAACTTTCATGCTCTGTTTCCCTTTTAAACATAAGTTCCTATTTCAGATCATCTCTCTCAAGTGCAAAAGTTCCACAGATTTCTAGGGCAGGGACAAAATTCCATCAAGTTTGGTTTAATATATTTTAGAGAGGCATGAGACATCAATCAAATACATTTAACAGAACCATTGGTTTGGTCCAGAAAGGTGGAACAACTCAAAGCAAGGGCTTCCAGGGTATAGGTGAATTTAAACATTTTCTGGTTGACAATTGGTTGAGTTTTTCTAAAGACCTGGGATAGATAGAAAGGTAATGTTAAGTCCAAAATTCTTTTGAAGTCTTTTAGTGGTTGCCCTTAGAGACAATAGGTGACAAATGTTTCCTATTCAGATCTCAGTTCATCTCTTTAGGATTGGGAGGTTCTAGATGCAAAAGATCTAGCTATATTGACAGANTTCTGGTTGACAATTGGCTGAGTTTGTCTAAAGCCCTGGAATAGACAGAAAGGTAATGTTCAGGTTAAGATAAAGATTGTAGAGTCCAAAGTTCTTTTGAAGTCTTATAGTGGCTGCCCTTAGAGACAATAGGTGACAAATGTTTCCTATTCAGATCTTAGTTCATCTCTTTAGGATTGGGAGGTTCTAGAAGAAAAAGATTTAGCTATGTTGATAGAGATTCTTTATAAATTTTCCCCCACAAAGAACGGCTTTGCAGGGCCATTTCTTTCTTTCATTTTTTTTTTTTTTTTTTTTTTAGATGGAGTTTTGCTCTTGTTGCCCAGTCTGGAGCACAATGGCATGATCTTGGCTCACCACAACCTCTACCTCCTGGATTCAAGCAATTCTCCTGCCTCAGCCTCCTGAGTAACTAGGATTACAGGCATGCACCACCATACCCGGTTAATTTTGTACTTTTAGTAGACACAGGGTTTCTCCATGTTGGTCAGGTTGGTTTCAAACTCCCGACCTCAGGTGATCCACCCACCTCAGCCTCCCAAAGTGCTGGGATTATAGGCATGAGCCACCACACCTGGCCTGCAGGGCCATCTCAGAGTAGGGCAAAGAAACATGTTTTGGGGTAAAATATTTTGATTTTCTTATTTGTGTCATAATGTTATGCCAGAGTCAGTTTGGAAAGTAAATCATATACAGGTTTAAGTAAAACCCATCTGATGAGAATTTATGATTTGTAGAGCATGACTCCCCAGACTCCTTAGGGAGGAATTTGGGCAAGATTAAAATAAAAAAATCAGAGTTTAGTCCTCACCACCTAAGACCATCTCAGCTTGGACTACACTGTTCATGTCACTATCAGCATTTTGGTCAAAACCACTCAACAAGTCTCTAGGAAGTTCCAAACTTTCCCACATCTTCCTGTCTTCTTTCAAGTTCTCCAAACTGTTCCAACTTCTGCCAGGAGGAACCCAGTTCCACAGTTGCTTCCAGATTTTGAGTCATCTTTATATTAGTTCTCCACTCCTGGTACCAATTTACTATATTAGTTTGTTTTCACACTGCTATAAAGAGCTGCCCGAAAGTGGGTAATTTGTAAAGAAAAGAGGTTTAATTGACTCACAGTTCTGTCTGGTTAGGGTCAGGGACTCAAGAAACTTGCAATCATGGTGGAAGTGGAAGCAGGCATGTGACACATGGCAGCAGATGAGAGACAGAGAGAGAGAGAATGCAGGAGGAACCACCACACATTGATAAAACCATCAGATCTCATGAGCACTCACTCACTATCATGAGAACATGAGGACAGCATGGGGGAAACCACCCCCATGACCTGGTCACCTCCCATCAGGTCCATCCCTTGACACATGAGGATTACTATTTGAGATGAGATTTGGTTGATGACACAGAGCCAAACCATATCAGCATGTGACAAAGGTCTAATATCAAGAATCTACAAGGAACTTAAACAAATCAGCAATCAAAAACCAAACAACCTTATTAAAAAATGGGCAAAGGACATGAACAGACACTTCTCAAGTGAAGACATACATGTGACCAACAAGCATATGAAGAAATTATGCTTAACATCGCTAACCATTAGAGAAGTGTAAATCAAAACCACAGGGAGATACCATCTCACACCAGTCAGAATGGCTATCCTTAAAAAGTCACAAACAACAGATATTGGTGAGGCTGCAGAGAAAGCAGAAGACTTATGTACTGTTAGTAGTGTGAAAGGAAAATAAATCTTGGAATGCCAAGATCATGAAGCTAGAGGGAAAAGTCAGGCTGGGAACGGCTTAGGACAAACCTGCCTCCCATTCTATCAAAGGCATCCCTGAGGCTCACATGAGACAAATCAATGTCTGATTGCTTCCTCTTTTCTAATGTTTATGTAAACATGAAGATTCGCCGAGCCAGACTAAATTGTATATTCAGTGGAAGGCTTATCAAGGACTCAAAAGAATGAACAATTTTGTCCCTTATCTACTTTTAACCTAGTGGAAGCCCCCGCTTCGAGTTGTCCTGCCTTACCAGACTGAACCAATGTACATCTTTCACAAATCGATGTCTCACGTCTCCCTAAAATGTATAAAAGCAAACTGTATCCCTAACTGCCTTGGACACATGTCATCAGGACTTCCTGGGGCTGTGTCACAGGTGCATCCTTAACTTTCCAGATTGACTGAGACCTGTCTTAGATATTTGGGGCTCACAGTAGAAATGTAATGTAGTTTAGCCACTATGGAAAGCAATTTGGAGATTTCTCAAAGAACTTGAAATAGAACTACCACTTGATACAGGAATCCCAGTACTGGATATCTCCCCAAAGGAATATAAATTGTTCTACCAAAAGACACATGCCCTCATATGTTCACTACAGCACTATTCACAATAGCAAAGGCATGGATCCAACCTTGATACTCATTAACAAAGGAGTGGATAAAGAAAACGTGGTACATATACACCATGGAACATTACACAATCATGAAAAAGAATGAAATCATGTCCTTCGTAGCAACATGGATGCAGCTGCAGTCCATTATCCTAAGTGAATTAATGCAAAAACAGAAAATGAAATACCACATGTTCTCATTTATAAGTGGGAACTTGACCTCAAGTACCTATGGACACAGTGCAGGAAACAACAGACATCAGGGCCTACTAGAAGACGAAGGGTGTGAGGAAGGTGAAGACTGAAAAACTAGCTATTGGATACTATGCTTATTACCTCAGTATGAAATAATTTGTAATTGTGACATGTAATTTACACGTGTGACAAACCTAAACATGTTCAATCTGAACCTAAAAAAAAGTTGGAAATGGAAAACAAAAAAAGAATTCAAACAGGGAGAATTAGAGTCTTTCTTATTTAAATACCACATTTTTAAAAAAGGGATAGAGTCTCACTTTGTCACCCAGTCTAGAGTGCAGTGCTACAATCATAGCTCACTGCAGCCTCAAATTCCTGGGCTCAAGTGATTCTCCTGCCTCAGACTCCCAAGAAGCTGAGATTACAGGCTTTGTGCTACCATGTCCAGCTAATTGTTGTGATTTGTTGTAGAGACAGGGTCTAACTGTGTTGCTCAGGCTGGTTTCAAACTCCTGGGCTCAAGCAATCCTCCTGCCTGTAGGTGTGAGCCACCTCACCTGGCCTCAAAATACCAGATTTGTTACGGGTAATCCTTGCTCAGACATGGGAAGAATTAAGTCAGCACTTACCTCCATGTAAACATAGATAACTTTAAACCTCTACCAAACATTAAGCAATATTTCCTTAGACCTGGAGTCTTACTAGGAATTAAACCAGTCTTTCAGGACTATTTAGACAAAGAACTCCTAACACCTTCCACTAATCCTTGCAATACACCAATCCTCCCAGTATAAAAAGCTAAACAGAAAAGGCTGGAGAATTGTTCAAGACCTAAGAGCACAAGTACAATAATAATTCTTAGACATCCTGCTGTTCCTAACCCCCATACCTTGCTGTCTGATATTCCCATCACTGTCATTGACTTACACAGTGCTTTCTCCAGCATACCTGTAGAAGAAACAGTCAATATTGTTTAGCCTTCGTTTGTCAAATTGCCAATATACATGGACAGTCTGGCCCCTGGGCTACTCAGAGAGTTCTGCTTAATTTTCTTATATATTATGGGCAGATTTAGGCAACAGTGAATTTACCAGTGGATCTATCACAATTCCATATATGGACTATGTGCTCCACACATGGACTACGTATTCAACCTTCCTGCCAAAATGCAGAGAGGATGCTGTCCACCTGTTATAACAGCTTGCTTTGAAGGGACACAGAGTGTCCAGAGATAAACTGGAGTTTTGCCTCCTTCAAGTTAAGTACTTAGGACATATGATTTCCCTGAGAGGGCTACTAATAAATCCTGAGAGAATCTCTACCATCATGACATTTACCCTGCCCAAATAAAAAGACAAGAGTGTTCTCAGGGTTAACAGGCTACTGTAGAAGTTGGAATCCAAATTACTTATTAGTGGCTCAGCCTTTAAATAAAAAACTAACCAGCAGGTCAAATCTGCCGGGAAGAAAGGAAAAAGCAACGCATAGAAGATTTAGAACAGACTCCCACCTGAGAGACTGCCTTAGCCATCCCAACCACAGCCTTTTCTATATCCTTTTCAAACAAAAAATAAATAGAAATGCTCTAGGAATATTGACTCAAAAACACAGTGATGACCACAGGCCAATTGTTTATTTCAGTCAACAATTAGTCCGGTGGCAAGAGGGCACCTCCTTGCATAGCAGCTGCAGCCATCTTATGTAAGAATGTTGAAGAATTTGTCCTACGGTCTCTGTTCACCATCCATGTCTCCCACTCTGTGGACTCTCTCCTAAGCTCTCACCACACTCAACACTGTTCTGCCAGCCACCTCGCTTCTTATGAAGTGCTCCTGCTTTCTGTCCCTAACATGACTTGGAAGCACTGTAACACTCTGACCCTGCCCTCTGCTTCCTCTTCCAGATAAGCAGTGAGAGAAGGAACATGACTGCACTCAGCTAAGGGATATCTTACTCTCCCCTAGGGAGGATTTACAGGAACCCTGCATGGAAAATGTTGAGTTAATTTGACTCACAGGGGGTTCTCATTTGGGGGATAGTGCAGGTGCAATACCAGGCAGAATATGCCACCACTTCCAAGGTAGACACCATCAAAACGCCCAACTGCTAAGAAGTGCAATCAGCCCAGATGGCTGAGTTAGTAGTGTTAACTGAGCTTGACAATTGGCTGAAGAAAAGGTGGCAGATATACACACCGAGAGCCAATGCGCCTTTGGAGTAGACCATCGTTTTCATGCTGTGGAAACAGAAGGGCTTTCTCACCTCATCTGGGCAACTTATAGGCAGCAAGCGCCAAGTTTCTTGGAGCTCTTAGAAGCAATTCACATGCCAAAGTAGCTGACAATCATCAAGATCCCTGGACATCCAAAAGATAACACAGAAGAAGCAGAAGGAAATAACTGAGCAGATGCTACAGCAAACAATGCCACCCTAGGAAAGATGGCCTGTGCACTCAAGCATGCTCCCTCCTTCATGTCATTGCCCTCACCAACATTCTTTTACAATACCAGGTATCAACCCCTCAAGAGAAACAAATCTGATAGCAAAAGGGATCTCCCTTTTGACCCAAGTAGAGAATTGTGGGTAGACTGTAATAACAACAAAACCATAGTTCCCAGAGGTGCACAGTTACCCCTCCTTCAATTTATTCATGAAATGACTCCTTGGGCAGTTGAAAAAAATGTAGCATGGGGAAGTCAATATTTCTGGACACCGTCTCCCACTAGAGCCCAAATGGTGTGCTCTTGGTGTAGTATATGCCCAAAGCATAGCCCTGGCAAGCCTTTACATGGCTCCCAAGATCCCTGTGCTTTGCCAACAGGACCCTCTCAAGCATGGAAACTGAATTTTATCAAGATGCTGCCTTCTGACAATAATAAATATGTATTGATCTTGATTTCTGTGTTTTCTCATTGAGAGGAAGCATTGATCTGTTATAGGGATGTCTTAATGCTTGGCAAAGTTTTGTTAGAATCACTCCAGTTTGGGGAATCCTCTGTCTGAGCTACACAGTGACTGTGGGACTCATTTGACTGGACACCTTGTTGAACCCATTTGCAAAGTCTGGCTGATAATACAACATTAACATTGTCTCGATCACCCCTAAACCTCCTAAACCACGGCAGAAGGCAAAAGGCACATCTTAAATAGCAGCAGACAAAAGAGAAAATGAGAGTCAAGTGAAAGGGAAAACCCCTTATAACATCATCATATATTTTGAGATGTGTTTTCACTGCCACGAGAACCATATGGGGGAAACCGTTCCCATGATTCAATTATCTCCCACCAGGTCCCTCCCACAACAAGTAGGAATTATGGGAGCTAAATTCAATATGAGATTCGGGTGGGAACACGGCCAATCTATCTAGTTCCACCCCTGGCCCCTCCCAAATCTCATGTCCTCAGATTTCAAAACCAATCAGGTTGGTAGTAGGGACAAATGGTACAATAAAAATTCAAATAGCTAAGTTAACAGAGACTTTGAACCTCCCTTAGCCAAAAGCCCTCCCATTGGTCCTACTTAATCCTAGGCCCACTACTTTTGGAAAACATTGTTTTCCAATGAAATAATAACAGGAAGACCTATGAGGCTAGACAAGGGCTCACACGAGCTAGTCTTACTCAAGGGGTAAATACTGCATTATTGCCAAAGATGTCTTAAAACTTTAATAAATAGTTAAAAAAAAAAAAAACTGGTAACAGAATCTTTCCCCAGTGAGTTTGTGGGGGCCGAAGACTCCCAGGATCACAGATCACAGCCAGAGGACTTTGTGTAATGGAAAAGACACCAACTGAAAGACCCTCTACAGCCCCACTGGAAAGGACCGCAACAGGTCCTTGTAACCAACTCTCATGCTGCAAAATTAAATGGAGTCACTCCTTGTTTTCACATCTCACACCTAAAACAGGTGCACAACCACATTCCTGACCACACCTAGAGTTTCAATCCAGTCTCTGACACCCACTTGCAATTTCAGAAAACAGCCAAGAATCAGCTGGTCAACAATGCAACAACCAAAGCAGACATTCTTCCAGAGACATCTGACCAGGCCAGTCCTCATGACCCCTGAATAACTCTCAGTCTTACTTTTCTTGTGATCAACTACATGGCTGAAATCCCTCAATGTTTTAACCAAGACTCTCAAGAGGCTGTTTGGAATCTGTGGAAGGAACCTCTCTTGTGTGTCTTTCTGTATTAGTCCATTTTCATACTGCTGATAAAGACATACCTGGGACTGGGTGATTTATAAAGAAAAAGAGGTTTAACCGACTCACAGTTCCACATGGCTGGGGAGGACTCACAATCATGGTGGAAGGTGAAAGGCACATCTTAAACAGCAGCAGACAAGAGAGAAAGTGAGAGCCAAGTGAAAGGGAAAACACCTTATAAAATCATCAGATCTCGTAAGATGTATTCACCGACATGAGAACAATACGGGGTAAACTGCCACCATGATTCAATTATCTCCCACCAGGTACCTCCCACAAGTGAGAATTATGGGAACTACAGTTCAAGATAAGATTTGGGTGAGGACACAGCCAAGCCATATCATTCCACCCCTGGCCCCTCCCAAATCTCATGCCCTCAGATTTCAAAACCAATCTTACCTTCCCAACAGTCCCCCAAAACCTTAAGTTATATCAGCATTAACTCATAAGTCCACAGTCCAACGTCTCATCTAAGACAAGGCAAATCCCTTCTGCCTATGAGCCTGTAAAATAAAAAAGCAAGTTAATTACTTCCTAGATACAGTGGGGATACAGGAATTGGATAAATACACCTATTTCAAATAGGAGAAATTGGCCAAAACCAAGGGGCTAAAGGCCCCATGCAAATCTGAAATCTAGCAAGGCAGGCAAATCTTAAAACTCCAACATGATAGCCTTTGACTCCATGTCTCACATCCACGTCACGCTGATGCAAAAGGAGGGTTCCCAGGGTCTTGGGCAGCTCTGCCCCTGTGCCTTTGCAGGGTACAGCCCCCTCTCCTGGCTACTTTCATGGGCTTATGTTGAGTGTCTGCGGCTTTTCCAAGTGCATGGTTCAAGCTGTTGGTGGATCTACCATTCTGGGTCTGGAGGACGGTGGCCATCTTCTCACAGCTACACTAGGCAGTGCCCCAGTGGGAACTCTGTGCGGGAGCTCCAACCTCACATTTCCCTTCTGCACTGCCCTAGAAGAGGTTCTCCAAAGGGCCTCAGTCCCTGTAGCAAGCTCCTGTCTGGACATCCAGGTACTTCCATACATCCTCTGAAATCTATGTGGAGGTTCCCAAAGCTCAATTCTTGACTTCTGTGCACCTGGCTCAACACCACAAGGGTACTGACAAGCCTTGGGGCTTGCACCCTCTGAAGCCACGGCTCAACCTGTGCGTTGGCTGCACAGAACAGCCAGGCCCTGGACTTGCCCCAGAAACCATTTCTTCCTCCCAGGCCTCCAGGTCTGTGAAGGGAGGGGCTGCTGCAAAGGTCTCTGACATGGCCCGGAGACATTTTCCCCATTGTCCTGGCAATTAACATCTGGCTCCTTGTTTCTTATGCAAATTTCTGCAGCCAGCTTGAGTTTCTCCTCAGAAAATGAGATTATCTTCTATATGGCATCTTCAGGCTGCAGATTTTCTGAACCTTTATGCTCTTTCTCCCTTTTAGAACTGAATGCTTTTAACAACACCCAAGTTACCTCTCGAATGCTTTGCTGCTTAGAAATTTCTTCCACCAGATACTCAAAATCATTTCCCTCAAGTTCAAAGTTCCACAAATCTCTAGGGTAGGGGCAAAATGCTGCCAGTCTCTTTGCTAAATCATAGCAAGAGTCACCTTTACTCCAGTTCCCAAGAAGTTCCTCATCTCCATCTGAGAGCACCTCAGCCTGGATTTCATTGCCCATATCACTATCAGCATTTTGGACAAAGCCATTCAACAAGTCTTTAGGAAACTCTAAACTTTCCCACATTTTCCTGTTCTTCTGAGTCCACCAAACTGTTCCAATCTCTGCCTGTTGCCCAGTTCCAAAGTCGCTTCCACATTTTCAGGTATCTTTACAGCAATGCCCCACTCTGCCAGTACCAATTTACTGTATTAGTCCATTTTCCTGCTGCTGATAAAGACATAGCTAAGACTGGGTGATTTATAAAGGAAAGGAGGTTTAATGGACTCACAGTTCCAGGTGGCTGGGGATGCCTCACAATCATGGTGGAAGACAAAAGTCACTTCTTAAATGGCAGCAGAAAAGAGAGAAAATGAGAGCCAAGCGAAAGGGAAAAGCCTTTATAAAATCATCAGATCTCATGAAACTTACTCACTACCACAAGAACAGTATGGGAAAAACTGCCCATATAATTCAATTATCTCCCACTGGGTCCCTCCCACAACATGTGGGAATTGTGAGAGCTACAATTCAAGATGAGATTTGGGTGAAAACAGCCAAGCATATCACTCAGTCTCCTCTACCTGCCTGCCCCACACTCCCTTCCTCTTCAAACCTGAAAACTTCGCATGGTTCCCCCAAAACCTCACTGACTTGACTGCAGATAGAGCCCACACAATTTACTGGGCATAGATCAGGATAATTGAAGGCTACTAAATGGGACAGTTCCACCCTAAACATTCCCCAGTGTGCCCCTTTTCAGGGTTTCTCTATGATAAGGCTCTCACTAATTATGACACCCTGCAAGAATATTGGCCTAACAATGCCTTGGGACAATTACTGAGGAGGGTTAGTCACAGGACATTGTCTAACAATAGATGGAAGAAATCTAGGTGTCTCCTGTGTAAACTGCTGCAGCAAACTCTACCCAAATGACTACAGTTTTGTGCTTGGGATGGATGCCTTTATCCTGCACCAACAACACTGACACTGCCCTCAGGGAACCACTGCTTATGGGAGTCAGCTGATGGACAGAGGACCCTGACAGCACAAATTCCAACCTAAGGCCAGGACACCTCTGGGAAGCCTTATGGAGTACCCACAGAAGGGCATACATAGACATAACCTCTGCTCACCTGACAATCACTTGGGATACTCAACAGTTCTAGGTTAACTCCACTTATTCAAATTATACTGATGCCATTAGCCTATGATGGCAACTGCAATTCTGGTGGATGGAACAAAATAGGCCACCCAAAAGGCTAAAACGCAAACTCATTGGAGGGATTAAAACTGGGCTGCATGTGTTGGGGAAAGCTGAGTTCACAGATATTGAAGAAAGGCATTCCTTAGAGAAAAATCCCCTGCCCAAAATAGTTCACACAGAAGGAATGCTACTCCAGGAAGAGTGAGAGGGATGAGAAGCTGCCCTAAAATATGATGCAGCTCTCGTCTAACGGATATAAGCCAGACAAACCATGAAAACAACTCCCAAACTCAATGGTGGGAACAGGCATGTGCTCTCACCTAAGAAGGGCTCATGTCCATGTTATTAATATTACAAATAGAATCCGAGGTGGCTGTGAAGCAATGACCTGCCATCCTCAGTGCCAAGGCACAGTCCAAACATCTGTGGAAGGTGTAGGGTCCTCCAAATTTATGGAAAATTTTCAATGGCAAATGGGACCTCAGACTCTATATTCTTAAAGCACAGGCACAAACGTTGAATGAGGCTCAAATGAATTCTGCTGTTCAACTAGTAGGCATTGGGAGTTTGGGAAATAATATGAGGATACTCCCCTGGGGAAGCCAGGGGGCTATTTTAGCTAGGAATAGATACATGGCATCCCATTCCTCTCTCAGATTGAAAAAATAGAAAAGGAGAATGGTTATGCTCACAAACCACTTGGAACCCTGATTTCTCTCTAATTTGTTCCCTAATATTCACCACTATGGGACATAACATTCGGTATATGGGAAAGAGGCATTTTATTGGAGGGAACAACAAAATGACACAATGAAATTACATGACTTCTCCTGTAGTAAAACCTTTTTCTGTCCTAAATATCAGTGTATGGTGCAATACAAAAGCAGTGGGAAAAATAGATTTGTCAACTGTAAGCAAGTCCTGTGACAATTTAGACATGGAGGACCAGATTTGCTCAAACTAGATTCACACTCTCCTTGGGATGCTTTACCTATGGAGACCAACTGGCCAGAATGAAACTTAAATTTATTGGATTCTGATTTGGTGTTGGTCCTACAACCCTCAGGTAAGATTTACCATAGGCTCAAATGCCCATTGATAAGAAAGATAAACAGCGTGTAGGTCTGATTAAAGAATATGATGCTGATGATGATGCAGGCAGGGACTTTTTGGTTAGGAGGTTGTTTACTGCCCCTGATTCTACCTTTAAACTTCTTAGACACCTAATGTTCACTGTTTTTATGGCGAGTCTTGCTATTTTATCATTCAATGTCTCTTGTAAATGTTATGCCAGGTTCAGAAAAAGAAAAAAGACACAATCAAAGATCCACATCATAGTGGCCTCAGAGTAGATCTGATCCAGAATGTTTTGTTCAGACTGAATCCTAGGCCTGACTCTCTCGCCTCTTAAACAATCAGCTGTTAAATCAGGCCAGGTCATGTCCTTTCCTCATGACCTGACATCACTGATATAAAAACTACCATTACCAATGACCAATAAACAACCCTAGGAATGGGCTTTTCTAGCACCACAGGACCTCCTGCTTGGTGTTGGCCTGCACGTGCATTCCATGGAATGATCTTTGGTCAAGACTGGAGACTGAGGACTAAACTCTTACCTTTGTTTCATCTTGCCCAAATTCCTATTTGAGAGGTCTGAGAAGCCATGACCTACAAGCCATAACATCTCATTAGATGGGTTTTTATTAACCTGATATAATGCGGCTTACTTTCCAACCTGACTCTGGTATAGCATCGCATGACAGATGGCAGACCCTGATGTAAATCAAAATATTTTTACCCCAATATATATTTCTTTGACGTATTTTGAGATGGCTGCCACAGGACCCACAGATTAAAATGGCCCTGCAAAGCTGTCTTTTGTGCAGGAAATTTACATCTCGAGAGAACGCCCAATAATGCAGGCAGGGCTTCCTTTTCTGGGCTAATCCAGGAAGTAGGATAGCTTAACCGGGAGCCTGACATCTTTTAGTGCCTGAAAAGAGAATTTGTCATCTATTTTCTCTGAGGGCTACTACCTAGGAGACTTCATCTACATAACAGGAACCCATGCCTCCACAACCCCCTTATCTTAACTCAGACATTTCTTTCTACTAACATCAAGTCTTTACACAATAGCTTAATTCTCTCAACCAAAGGTCAACTAAAGAATCTCTGAAACCCACTTATGACTTGTAAGCCTCCACTTTGAGATGGCCCAGCTTTCCAGGATGAAAAAATGTGCACCTTCCACATATTGATTTATGATTTTACCTGCAATTTCTGTCTTCCTGAAATGTATAAAACCCAACTGAAACCCAACCGTCTCAGGTGCACTTCCTCAGGACCTCTTGAGACTGTGTAACCTTACGCCCTGGTCAATCATATTGGCTCAAAATAAGCCTCTTTAACAACATATTTGGCAGAAATCAGTTTTTCCCCAATCTACCACCTACAAATGAGATTTAAAGCATCTCATGAATTTACACACAGCGCCATACTCACACATACAGGTACACGAAGACCAGGTTAGGAGATTTAAGGAGAAAGTGAGAGGTCCACTCAGATGTCTTCTTCAACAATATACCCAAAATACGTCTCTCATATTAATACCCCTTATTGGAAAAGAATTACAAACATGTTACTCTCAGCTTTCCGAATGAAATAACATTCACCCCTTCAGCAAAATGGTAAGAGAAAAGGAAGAGAGAAAACAGCTAAGGAAGCACATGAGCACCAGAATTTTGTTTCAGTTTCCTCCCGTGTGTTTCATGAGTATGGCTGTTTGTGGAAAGAGATGGAGGCTGTGGCTGAGATCAGCTTGTGGTAAGGCTGTGACCATTTGACTAGATTCTTTCACTGGAAGTGGTTATTTCTTTCGATGTCATATCACGAGTTTGTGGTTTTTGAAATCTCCCTAAATTCAACTGGATCCACAATTTAGTATGTGAAATGGGTAATTAGGCTAATGGGTAATTAGGTAAGTAAGCTAATGGGTAATTAGGTAATTCGGTACTTTCAGTCCAAATTAAACTGACACTGCTTTGCTAAGAAACTGGCAAACTTGCAGGAAGTAAACAGAGAACAAAAACAAGTTCAAAGAGTTTCCAAATGATTTGCCTCATAGTCGGGTAATTAGAATGGCAGGATTCTCAGACTGGCTGCTCCCAACACAGAGTCATTTGGATAATTTATGTCTCCTGACCTCAGGAGATACACCCGCATTGACCTCCCAAAGTGCTGGGATTACAGGTGTGAGCCCAAAAAATTAGCCAGGTATGGTGGTGGGCACCTGTAATCCCAGCTACTTGGGAGGCTGAGGCAGGAGAATCAGTTGAACCCAAGAGACAGAGGTTGCAGTGAGTTGAGATCGTGCCATTGCACTCCTGAGCAACAGAGCAAAACTCTCTCTCTCAAAAAAAAGGATAATTTATGTCTCATGTCTTCCAGTGTCCCTTCCATGCTAAACACTTGTGAACATAATCACACCTCAAACAAACAAAATAATGTCTACACACCGCAGTGGCTAGGAATAGCATTGTACTGTGTTTGATAGCTGGTCTCAAGACTCTCCTTGACCAAACTCTAGTCAGATTCACCTGAGCCCTCTTCTCAATGAGGCCTATGACTTTGGACTTCTGTTTCTGTCCTTAGAGTGGGTGCAAGAGTTAGCAAGAAACGTACTAATTCAGTTTGGAGAGAATGACCCACATTGACATCTGATCACCCTCCATATCTTATCAAATTCCTTGTCCTCTACACTTCATATCTGATCACAATGGCCTGCCTTCAGCAAGAATCTCATTAAGTGGGTTTAGCAGAAGCCACCCACCCTTGATGGTTCTCTGAGTAATTTTCCATCCACTGACCCCCTCATTCTGCTCTTTACTCTAAATCCCCATCTAATTTGCTATTTCCTGGGTTGAGCCTGGTCACCAAGAGGACCATTATGTTTAAAAAATAATTGAGTGCACATATACATATACACATAAACACATGCCAACATAAATGCATACAAGCACACATACATATATATAACACATAAGTGTACAACAGGTACATAAACATGCATGTACATAAACTAACATCCGAAAGCCATGACAGTGAGGGGATATTTTATTAATCAAATCTCACATTTAAGTGTCTAGTTTATATTTTCTCAGAAAATAATGGAATATACTGAGAGAGGTACATGGATGGACTACAAGTATCTTAAATGTGGACTGAATGATGTAAATCTCGAAGAAGACTCAAAGGCAGGATACCAAGATGTCTTTGGAGAAGGAGATGAGTTTTGTAAACAATGTATGTAGAAGCAGAGCCTTTTTATTTTTAATGCATAAACACATCTTTAATGTTTGAATGCTTCTAAGGATGGAGAATTATTACTTTAGTGCTTTGTTAAATGATTCACATATTAATGTCCAAATACATCAAATGATTGACATTCCATTAATGCGAAATGTTTGATATTTCTCTGCATGCTCACACAATATGTACACGGTTGTAAATCAAACTTTACTGACTTAAATTCAATTTCCCCAATTAATGACTCATTGAGTGAAGATTACTTAATCTTCTGCACGTTGACTGAAGATTATTTAATCTTCTTTACATTATAAAATTACAAATACATTATGCCAGATTTTCTTAAATGCTTCAAATACTTGAAGAAACAAAACTCCCCAAATATCACAGTAATTAGCAACCTAATTATTGAACACACTAAAACTCTTTCTGAAAGTCTTAGTACCTGGATTTATTTGTTATACCTATTTTTAATTGACACATAATAATTTTACATATTTATGGTGTACAGGCTGATATTTCGAGAAACGTAAACAAAGTGTAGTGATCAAATCACAGTTATTAGCATATTCATAACCTTAGACATTTATCATTTTTCTGTATTGAAACAATTCAAAATCCTCTCTTCACTCTATTGGAAATATTCAGTAAAGTATTGTTAACTATAGTGAGCCTACAGTGCCATAGAATGTTAGAACTATTCCTCCTACCTACCTGTAATATTATAACTGTTAACCAACCCCTCCTCAAAATTGACATGGAGTCCAGTCACCATCAGCAGCACAGCCAGAAGGCCAGAGGGCTTAAAATCCCACTTAGGTCCCTCTCCCAGGTTCAGGCCTCCTCACCAGGGAGCTGGTAGAAGGTGTCCTGGCTTCCTGGATGCATCTGTCTGCAGTGGAATTTACGTCATGCTGAGCTGGGATGTGGAAGGAAGGAAGAGCATCTTAGATCAAATACGATGACTGGCCTTACTGAGTTTTCTAGATTTTCTTGAATAAATATTTCTTCACTTACTTTATGCTGATAGAGCCTTTCCAAACCCTGTAATTTTTCAAAATAATTTTCACTGGTGCCATGAAGGCATGGATTCATTGAGCCCCTCATGCTGTCGAAGAGAAATAGAACTGTTTTGTCTTCACTTTTTAGGGAACACACCCATGGGTTATAAAATAATGAGCTGACTTTTCTTCCAACACTTTACAGATGCCATGAATTCTCCTGTTGCCTGTCAGGTTTTAACCAGAAGAAAGCTGTCATCATCTTTTCTGTTCTTTTGGAAGGAATGCGCGCTCTGCTCACCTCCACGTGTCTGCGTGTGTTTCTATCTGTCTTTGCTTTTCAGCAGTTTTAACGAGATTTACCCAAATGTGTGTGTGTGTGTCTGTGTGTGTGTGTGTGTCTGTGTGTGCGTGTGTCTGTGTGTGTGTGTGTAGGGGTTGGGGGTGTCATTCTCCTCTTCTGTATTCTCTGAGATGCATGGATTCATGGTTTACTCTGTCTCCATTTTTGGGAACACAGAAAAAAGTCAGTGTGAGCCCAGAAACAAGCCTCCCTGAAGGGGGGACAGAACCACCTGGGGGCGCTCAGGACCCACTGAGCACCAGAGCCAGCCTCAGGGCAGGTGCAGATGGCGGTTAAGGTCTGGTTTCCTGTCAGCCCTGCGGCTTCCTCTCCATAAAACAGTTTCCTCTGGGGCATTTCTCTGGATTCCTTATCCTGTTCTTCCTGTGAAGTCTCTGAAGAAGAAACATTTGTTGTAACAAGAGAAAAACTTTCTCACAGGCACCAAAGGCAGAGTCACCCACAGTCACTTACTCCTGTTTCTCAGTATCAATAAGTTATCAACGCTTCTGAATTAAATCAGCTAAATCTATAAAAGATGCTGTGTTTAACTCAACACTGCAGCCCAGCTCAACAGAACTCCAAGGGTCAGCGAGCAGCAGGCAGGATAACGTGCAAGTCGGCATGGGGGCAGAGGGAGTTCCCATCCAGTGCAAGAGAAGAAAGGGCCCATGGTGGTCACTGTCAGGACTCCAAGCCCACAGTTCCAATTACAGATGATCCCATGCAAAGGAAGAGAGACCCCACCAATGTTCAGTGTGGATGTCGAGAATGACGGCTCCACACTCACACCCCAAGCGAATACGAAAAGATTTACCTACTCTATTATTGAGGTGTCTGCTGAGGGCAGCACAGGCAGTTCCGAACTGGAATTTCCTCAGTAGGGCAGGAAAGGAGGCTGTCTCAGGGCTTTATAATAATTTGGTGGTGGGGTCGGGGAGGATGTTTGTACTCAGGAGAAGGAGCTTGTGTGATTTAAATCTCACGCTGGCATCAGATAAGGGAGCTTCCATGATTTCTTACTAGATTTCCTATGTGTGGGGGAAAAGGAGAAGAAAGAATAAACCTTAATTCATCAGCAGCGAGGCCCCAAAAGTAAGACCTGACACTTTATTCTCCCTAGCAGCTTAAGAAAATGAGAGAAAAAGAGAAACAAGGGTCCGTTGTGTATGAAAAGCAAACAGATCTAAATAACATAAAAATATTTATTACTGTAAGCACATAATAAAAAGAAACAGAATGAGGAATCAGACAGGCAGGGGTGCTGAATCAATGTCCTGGGCGGCCTTTTCATTACCCACAGTCATCAGTTCGTTCTGAAGGTCTCAGGTCAGCTTCCTGCTTCAAAATGTCACAGACCCTTATAGGGTACATGAGAATCCTTACAGGGTATCCTCAGTTTGTCGTCCTTTACTAAAGTAGCCTAATAATTAGATAAAGTTTTGAATTTAATCTTCAGTTGTGTTAAATAAAAAAAAAATACAATCTTCAAATTAGGAAGGTAAGACTTTATTTTTATCAAGGGCTACAGCCATCCCATATGCTGGAAAGCATAGCTTTTGGTAAACACAAGAGACAGGCGCTCCCAACAAGGGGTTGGGCATAAGCTTTCAAGCTGAACAGTTTGGTTAAACAGACATAATCCACAGGGTACAGGAGGGGCTACTGATGTTCATGGAGGTGGTGCTGACACATGCACACTGAACAAACATGCATGTAGCATATGATCCTGTTCACTTACCAGTGGTGACTGAGCATTTAAATTCATTGCAGTCAGGCCCTATGTGCAAATATCAGAAGCAGAGACACAAAGGCACTCAGTGTGCAGCCTCTGTAAACGGCCAGAGCCAGGCCACGGTCAGTGGTCTCTGATCAGGAGAAACTTCCTGATAGCAAATGTTCTATCAAAGCTGGGATTACGGCTTGTGGAACAGGGCTCAGTTCATCAGGGGATGGGCTGTAATTGTCCTCACAGTGCTTGTCTCAGTGCCCGTGCTTACTGAGCCACTAGAGAAAAAGAATCACCTATTGGCAGTTAAAACACAGTTAATCTTTTAAGTGTAGGAGTGAGTGGCAAAACCCTTGCCTGGCAAGGCCTTAGGTCTTGTTTATAATTTGACATCTTATTGCCACAGGGAGTCTGGTCTGTCAGTCTTATGATCTCTATTTTAACACGAGTGTTGGTCATTGTTGTGTCTAAATTGCAAAGGGGAGTGCGTATAACCAGGCGTGTCTGATCTCTTGTTTTGTCATGACTGAAAATTTAGTTTTTAGGGTGTTTTTGGTCCCCTAGGCCAACCGATGGACTATTTAGTCAGTTGGGGGGCTTAGAATTTTAGTTTTAGTTTACAGTTCATAAATATGCACCCAATTATTGATATTCTGCAATTTCACTGCTGTGCTGTGGTTAAAAGTACCTGGTAAGATGTCTTCCAAAGGGCTTCAAGAGCAATATCCTTCCCTGATGTTTTTTCCAATAGATATAATTCCCTGTTTTAATGTCATTAGAGGCTATTGAAAAAATACAGGAAGATAGTAGCTTTAATCTGTTAATGAATGGAGTGGGTAAAATACACTCATCACTTTCAATACTTTGCCAGGCATACACGTAATAGGACAGAGGTGAGCACTGGGGGTAAATCTCGAAATGTATGGGCCTTACAGCCACCAAACCATAGGCTAACAGCTGATGCCAAACCATAGGCTAATACCTGATGCCAAACCATAGGCCAATAACTGATGCCAAACCATAGGCCAATAACTGATGCCAAATCATAGGCCAATAACTGATGCCAAACCGTAGGCTAATAACTGATGCCAAATCATAGGCCAATAACTGATGCCAAACCGTAGGCCAATAACTGATGCCAAATCATAGGCCAATAACTGATGCCAAACCGTAGGCCAATAACTGATGCCAAATCATAGGCCAATAACTGATGCCAAACCGTAGGCCAATAACTGATGCCAAATCATAGGCCAATAACTGATGCCAAACCATAGGCCAATAACTGATGCCAAATCATAGGCCAATAACTGATGCCAAACCGTAGGCTAATAACTGATGCCAAATCGTAGGCCAATAACTGATGCCAAACCATAGGCCAATAACTGATGCCAAACCGTAGGCTAATAACTGATGCCAAATCATAGGCCAATAACTGATGCCAAACCGTAGGCCAATAACTGATGCCAAATCATAGGCCAATAACTGATGCCAAACCATAGGCCAATAACTGATGCCAAACCACAGGCTAATAACTGATGCCAAATCATAGGCCAATAACTGATGTCTCCCTGAGGGAGTTGACTATAATGCTCTAGTGCTAGGGAGGAAACATTTGGCCAAGGAAGTTCAAGACTTTCTTAAGATTTGGACAATTTTAGTTGAAGGATGACAATTTTCTTCAGTATTTTCAGAAGATTGTGGATGGGACGGATGCTGTGTTGTACATGTAATGCTAATGCCTTCCGTGTTTAGATAATATTATAAACAATTATAAGACTGCTTGCCTGGTGTGGTGATCCACTACAGTATCTATACTTTTACTTGTTATGCCATTTCATTTTCCTTTAGGTTTTTGCTTTCTAAGTTATATTAGTTCTCTAAAATGTAGGAGTGCATCTAAAATTTATTATTTTGTTGTGCATTTTTATGTGTTCCATAAGCTGTGAGAAGTTTGTGTGAAGAGCATCCTGCATCCCAAAGTCAGGCACTCCTCTGGAACATGTGTTTACTCCTTGTCTTTGGCTTATTGACAAGCTCTGTTGTCTGCAATAACTTCTACTATCCGGGCTGACTTTACATCAGGTAGAGGAACAAATTCTGAATGAAAATTTGCACTACTCAATTGAGAGCATGGCCTCCAGTCTCATTATGGACATATGATTCATCTCAGATGATATTAGATCAGTGATTTCAATGGGAATCTAATCTAAAAGATGTAAACAAATTTTCATAATTTAGATAAAATTACTTTGAGAACACTGCTAGTATTCAGACATGTCTCCTGTCTATCACACTGAATCCACACTAACTTTTACCTAAAAGTTAGCTCTTGTTCTAATGTTCAAATATGTTATTTTTATTGTAATGTCTCTGGATGATTATGTGTGGCTATTGTAGCCAAGGAAAGCAATTTGAACTGACTAAAATGAGAAAATCATAACCTAATGAAATGGAAGTCAGGACATGAGTGGCTCCAGGCTTATCTATTTCAAGAGTTCATTTACCTAGGGAATTTCTTTTCTCAATTTTACAAAGACAAACACCCAAAATGTTCATTTCATCTCCCATTGACTCTTATCATCTGTTTCTATGTCAGTTTGCTTCGAATTTTAGCCTCTAGCTGCATCCAAGTTGCTGAAAAAAAACAAACAAACATGATTTCATTCTTTTTTATAGCTGCATAGTATTCCACTGTGTATAAGTACCATGCTTTTATCCAGTCTATAACTGATGAGCATTTAGGTTGATTCCGTGTCTTTGGTACTGTGAATTGCACAGTGATGCACACATGAGTGGATGTGTCTTTTGTTACAATGATTTGTTTTCTCTTAGGCATATACCCAGTAATGAGATTGCTGAGTGGAATGGGAGCTCTGTTTTAAGTGCTTTGGGAAATCTCCAGACTGATTTCCACAGAGCTTGGACCAAGTTACATTTTCACCAAAAAATGCGTAAGTGCTCCCTTTTCTCTTTCCTGCATCTGTTAATTTTGATCTTTTAGTAATAGCAATTGTGACATGTGTGAGATGGTATCTCACTCGGTTTTGATTTGCACTTATCTGATTATTGATGATGCTGAGCATTTTATATATTAGTTGGCCACTTCTATATCTGTGTTTGAAAAGTTTCTGTTCATGTCCTTTCCCCATTTTAATGGTATTATTTAGTTTATGCTGTTGATTTAAGTTCTCTATGGATTACCACATTATACACACTAAGATAACCAGTATTCAATAAAGAAAATGAATAGAAAACATAATCACTTGTAGGTAAAGTCATACTGAATTTGGAATGGCCGTGGATTGCAGGTTGGTATTGAAATGGTACCAACTTTGGAAAATGGTCTTCAAGGAAAACCTCATACACAAATGTACCTAGTGTCACCAATCACAGTAGTCAAATGCAGAATACAACTCAAGTGCCCAAAACTGCCACAGGGATGGAGACGCTGCAGTGTGTCTGAGTGTCTGTAACCCACAGGGATGAAAATGTCATGGTGTGCCTGTGTGTCTGTAACCCACAGGGATGAAGGTGCTGTGGTGTGTCTGTGTGTCTGTAACCCACAGGGATGAAGTCGCTGCCGTGTGTCTGAGTGTCTGTAATCCACAGGGATGAAGTCGCTGCAGTGTGTCTGTGTGTCTGTAACCCACAGGGATGAAGGCGCTGTGGTGCGTCTGTGTGTCTCTAACCCAGCTTTAAAGAGGAGTGAAGCANATTGACTCTTATCATCTGTTTCTATGTCAGTTTGCTTCGAATTTTAGCCTCTAGCTGCATCCAAGTTGCTGAAAAAAAACAAACAAACATGATTTCATTCTTTTTTATAGCTGCATAGTATTCCACTGTGTATAAGTACCATGCTTTTTATCCAGTCTATAACTGATGAGCATTTAGGTTGATTCCGTGTCTTTGGTACTGTGAATTGCACAGTGATGCACACATGAGTGGATGTGTCTTTTTGTTACAATGATTTGTTTTCTCTTAGGCATATACCCAGTAATGAGATTGCTGAGTGGAATGGGAGCTCTGTTTTAAGTGCTTTGGGAAATCTCCAGACTGATTTCCACAGAGCTTGGACCAAGTTACATTTTCACCAAAAAATGCGTAAGTGCTCCCTTTTCTCTTTCCTGCATCTGTTAATTTTTGATCTTTTAGTAATAGCAATTGTGACATGTGTGAGATGGTATCTCACTCGGTTTTGATTTGCACTTATCTGATTATTGATGATGCTGAGCATTTTTATATATTAGTTGGCCACTTCTATATCTGTGTTTGAAAAGTTTCTGTTCATGTCCTTTCCCCATTTTTAATGGTATTATTTAGTTTATGCTGTTGATTTAAGTTCTCTATGGATTACCACATTATACACACTAAGATAACCAGTATTCAATAAAGAAAAATGAATAGAAAAACATAATCACTTGTAGGTAAAGTCATACTGAATTTGGAATGGCCGTGGATTGCAGGTTGGTATTGAAATGGTACCAACTTTGGAAAATGGTCTTCAAGGAAAACCTCATACACAAATGTACCTAGTGTCACCAATCACAGTAGTCAAATGCAGAATACAACTCAAGTGCCCAAAAACTGCCACAGGGATGGAGACGCTGCAGTGTGTCTGAGTGTCTGTAACCCACAGGGATGAAAATGTCATGGTGTGCCTGTGTGTCTGTAACCCACAGGGATGAAGGTGCTGTGGTGTGTCTGTGTGTCTGTAACCCACAGGGATGAAGTCGCTGCCGTGTGTCTGAGTGTCTGTAATCCACAGGGATGAAGTCGCTGCAGTGTGTCTGTGTGTCTGTAACCCACAGGGATGAAGGCGCTGTGGTGCGTCTGTGTGTCTCTAACCCAGCTTTAAAGAGGAGTGAAGCACTGACATAGGCTGCAACTTGGATGAGCCTTGAAAACATTGGGTGAGTGAACGGAGGTAGACACACAAGTCCACACCCTGAATTGTCCATTGACACGAAGCATGCAGAGCAGGAAAACCCCTAGAGACTGCTCTCAGGAGGTCAGCAGAGGGGAAACGGAGAGTGACTGCTCTGTGGAGGTGAGGTGTCCTCTGAGGTGATGAAAATGTTCCCAAACCAAATAGTGGAAATGGTTGCACCACATTGCAAATGTGTATTATCAATGACCCATACACTTAATGGTGGCTAAATTGGTAAATTTTACGTCATGTGTATGTCAACACAATGAAAATGAGTACCACATTTTGTTCAGTGAATCAACAACAATCACATTTCGGTTTAGATGTTGAATTTTCCCATCACAACCAGTGCTTCCTGCTGGAGCTGGATCCATCGGCCTCCAGGTCAGGGACATGAGTGGGTCAGGTGCACAGGCCATGAAGGGAGCACAAATTCCAACCCGCTCCTCAAGAGTCCAGTCACCACCTCCAGACCTATGTCCAAAAACAGTTCTTCCTATGGCTGAGCTACGGGAGCGACAAGCACACAACCACTTATTTTTAAGCAGAAGACACAGTGAGGGGACATCAGTGTGAGCCCAGACACAAACCTCCCTGTGGGAGTTCACAGGACAGCAGGGGGTGCTGAGGACAGAAGCAGGCACTCAGGAACCATCAGGGAAATCCAGGGGGCACTTGGCACCTCATGGGGGCTCAGTGGTCAGGCAGGCTCAAGGCTCAGCATAAGGGCTGGTGCAGCAGGTGAGGAAAGGCCCTGGAGACGGGGTTAGTGTCAGCTTCTCATTCCACCACTAGACATCCTCCACTACATCTACTCTAATGTGTATGAGTGTCTATGTGTTTAGAGAACAATATTGATATTATAAATCTATAGCCATGTGTGGGTGCATCAAGTTACCTGCTTCAACCTACGTGGACCATGTTCATTAGGAGTAAGTCCCTGTATTTGAGGACTTCACAAATTAATAATTATGTAGAATCACTTTCTTTTCCAGCCTCCTTTCCTCCCTCCCTCCCTCCCTCTCTCTCTCTCTCTCTCTCTCTCTCTCTCTTTCTTTCTCTCTCTCTCTCTCTCTCTCTCTTTCTTTCTTTCTCACACACTGACAAACACACAGGGTGCTATAACTTTAATGACCTCATGTATTTAAAAAATTGAATTGATTCCTTTGCAACTTGACCAGTTTAGCTGTTGTTCATGTTTTTGTAAGATTAGGAACGTGTTTCTCGGCTGTGTACTTCTCTTACCTGAGCATCAGCTTGATTTGAGATACACAGAAACTCACTGGGCACGGTGTCTTATGCCTGGAATCCCAGCACTCTGGGAGGCTGAGGAGGGTGAATCACGAGGTCTAGAGATCAAGAACATCCTGGCCAACATGGGGAAACCCCATCTCCACTAAAAATACAAAAATTAGCCTGGTGTGGTGGCACGCACCTGTAATCCCCGCTACTTGGGAGGCTGAGGCAGGAGAATCACTTGAACCCGGGAGGCAGAGGCTGCAGTGAGCCAAGATCGCACCACTGCACACCAGCCTGGCAACAGAGGGAGACTTCATCTAAAAAAAATAAAAAGAAAGAAAAGAAATACGTAGAAATTGAAAACAATACAAATATTAACCAGTAGCTTTATTAGTAAACAAATTGTGGAAAAGTCACTTATTGGTATATCACCCACCACTACAATCAATTAATGTTAGATACTTCAACAGTATGGTTCAATCCACGGGTACTTTTGATGAGTGTAATGAACCAAAGCACACACACCTGATTCCATTTTATAAACTGCACAAAGTGAATACTCATTGCAGGTTACATAACAAAGATCCATAACCGACTTCTCTATGGTAAGAGGAGGGAAGGTGTAGGAAAGGGAAATTGCAGGAGAAAAAGAGAAAGTGGTGAGGTTAATCGATATGTTTTCTCTGTGAATGGTGATGATTATGTCAATATTTGTCAAAGTGTGAACATTCTGTATGAAGATTATTTGCAAACATTACATCATTAAAAATATTACATATAAAAGTGTATCGTTCGATAGCAAAAGACTAAGAGAAATATAAAAATAATAAAAGAAAACTCCTGAATACACCCACAAATTAACCCTCAGTTATTCTGTATTATTTAGAAAAACACTAAGATACAGCCAAATAATATCATGATATCATTATAAGAAGAGGGATTTGTAAATCTCACTAAGAATTTCTAGCTCTGTCCTAGAGTTAATTTAGGGAGCAGTCGGATCCAGTCCTGAGAAACACAGGCCAGACACTGAGACTGGCTCTTACCAGATGTGAGCTCTTAGACATGTCCCACGGCCCCTCCATGCTTGGGGGTTTATGTTCACATCTGTAAATGAAGGAAACATTGACTCCCATGGAACATACTTAATATGCCTCTATAAGTAGAAATGCTGATGAGAATTAATTATTTATGAAGTGTTATCACTCACATACACTCTGGGACACAGCCCACTATGAGGCATCCCGTCCAGAACTTATTAATAGTAGGAGACATGCAAATAACACCCTCTCTCTGCTGATGAAAACCAGCCCAGTCCTGAACCTGCAACTCTGGGAGAGGAGCCCCAGTCCTGAGATTCCCAGGTGTTTCCGTTCAGTGATCAGCACTGAACACAGAGGACTCACCATGGAGTTTGGACTGAGCTGGGTTTTCCTTGTTGCTATTTTAAAACGTGATTCATGGAGAACTAGAGAGATTAAGTGTGAGTGGACATGAGCAAGAGAGACAGTGACTATCTGTGACAGTTTCTGACCAGGGTGTATCTCTGTGTTTGCAATTATCCAGTGTGAGGTGCAGCTGGTGGAGTCTGGGGGAGGCGTGGTACAGCCTGAGGGGTCCCTCAGACTCTCCTGTGCAGCCTCTGGATTCACCTTTGATGATTATGGCATGGACTGGGTCCGCCAAGCTCCAGGGAAGGGCCTGGGTCTCATTTATTAATCGGGATGGTAGTAGCGCGTACTATTCAGATTCTGTGAAGGGCCAATTCACCATCTTCAGAAACAATTCCAAGAACTCCCTGCATCTGCAAATGAACAGTCTGAGAGCTGAGGACACAGCCTTGTATTACTGTGCAGGAGATACACTGAGAGAGGAGGTCAGTGAGAGCCCAGACACAAACCTCCCTGCAGGAAGACAGGAGGGGTCTTGGCAGCAGGGGGCGCTCAGGACTCACTGAGAACAGGGTTGACTCTGGGACAAGTTGCTCAGGGAGGTTAAGGTCTGGTTTCCTTTCAGACTTAGCTTTCTCTTTCTCCATGTAACAGTTTCCCCAGGAACCTTTCTATATTTGTGATCTGGATCTGCTCAAACTCTTTGTGTCATTTTCCTCACCTGTGACCTTGAGGGAGCTGATCGTGGGCACTCTACTGTGTGAGATCTCTTGGTGACAGCAATTGTGTGGTCAGTCTAGGTGTGTCTAGGGCTGACCATCAGGAAGGACAGGCTGGAATTCTTGGAAAGAGCTCCACCTGCCACTCACCAGGGAATTTTGTTATCTTCTGTTCTGCTAGAAATAAATCAGGCACACCCAGGTTAACTAGTACTATCTTCCTAGCTTAAGAAAATTGATGGCGGGCTTCAGTAACACCTATATTAAACCATCAGAGCAACACCTAGATTAGTGTATGATTTAATAATTGAGACTATGGTCTAGCCAAGGAGACACATAAAACTGATGATTGCCATGCTTCGTTCATATTTTATATTTGTCAGTAGAATCTGGCTAGCATTACAAACAGGTTTGCCAACATAAGTGCGTTAGTGTTGGTCTTCAGAGAAGCACATTCTATGACTGGATTAGGTTTGTGTACAGTTTCCTAAGGAACCCGTCCACGCTTTTGAGAGGAAATGCAGAGGGGGTGGAAGGAGGCTGGGGAAGCTGAAGGCATGTGAGGGAAGTCGGTCCCTGAGTGACAGAGAGAGGGAGGAGGACTGGGAGGAACTTTCTTAAACTTCTGTGCTGTTCTAGAAGGTCCAGCAAGTCACTGAGTCAGAGTCGTGCCAAAGTTTCCCATCGGGGACGCAGTGACTCCCAGCAGTGGCTCTGCTCAGATCAGTGCAGAGCTCGTTCTTCTCCTGAGAGTGGAGCCCAGAACAGGGCTCCAGCACCAGCCGTGGCAGGGACGTCAGAGAACAGCCCCGGGCGCCCAGGGCAGGTGCACTGTGCCCCTTGAAGGTGGAGGGAGGGAGGTGCTGACTCAGGGCCCACATGGTGCGGGTTCTATGCAGAACACACGCTTTTAATTCATTTCTGTGGGTGACATAGAAACAAACATGCAGTCTGTAAACAATGGTGATTCCTACCTTTGCCCCAATTGCTTTTTTCCTTGATTCCGCAGAATGTCCTGGCACGGAGTTGCCTTTCTCATGTGGAATTGTGACGTGTTGAGGATGTGTGATCCCCCCTTTCATTGTTTTCCTCCATGTACAGAGATCCTGAGTAGAGTACAGCTGACCCTCCTTCCACACTGTTCCTCTCCCCTCCACAGGAAGAGCAGATAATTACCTGAGGCTGACTCTGAGGTGGGATCTGTCCTGTGCGCCTCAGAGCCTGCAGAGACCTCAGCTGCAGATTCATGGAGTCAGGTGTTTGTGCCTGTGGGAACCTCGAGCTGGTCTTCTGTCAGCGAATGCTGCTTAGAACTAATTGTGGGGTTCAGAATTAGGAGACCCCTGATCTATCACACCTCAGCTCACTCTGCCACTCACTGTCTTCAGAAATTCAGGAAATAATTCAGTTTACATTTTTGCCACACATTGTTCTCGTTTCATTTAGTTGTGAGTGTGAGGAGCCGAAAGAGCTACCATTGATGGGTGGCAACCTGATGAAGTCCATTTGCTTCACCAGAAGTTAGGAGGCTCCTGAAACTTCCCATAAGCCCCTCTCTCTGCACTTTCTGGTGAAATTTGGTTTTACCTGGAATTTTGGTATGTTGGTTTAGCCTGATTTCCCCATACTCCATGTCTCATCTTCCTGGATGTCTGATCCGGTTTCTTGTCCTTCAGTATAACCTGGGGGACATCTGATCACCCTACGTCAACAAGAATCCCAGCAGGTTGCTTTAATCAGGATCCACCTCCCTCCTGACGTTTCTTCTTAGTGATTTTTCCATCCTCTGCTCCTACCCTGCTGCTGGGCTGTAAATCCCCACGTTCCCATTCTGTATTTGGAGTCCTACCCTTCACTGCAGGACCATTTTGTTGGGCTGCTGGGAAATATAACAGCTTTTGGTTTAACTCACAGCTCAAGTATACTCCTGGGCCCCTCCAGAGGCTCTCAGTTTCGCTCCTACCATCCCTCAGGCTCCTCCTTGGGGTCCTCACTTGGCCATCTCTACCTCTCTGCTGAGCCTGGACATCTATTGAACACGCCTGCTGCCTTCTGATCTGGATTTGTGTAGAGGAGAGGGTTAACTCAGCAGGCAGTGGATTGTTCAAACCCTGCACAACCCTGATTAAAAAACAAACAAAACACAACAACAACAAAACCTGTGTTCATTTATGGCTCTCAGTTACCTCCTGGATGAGAGCACTGAGCCCTTAAGACGTTATGCCTGATACCCATGTCTGCGGATGTCTGCAGCCTTGGGACTTGCAGTATGAGTTTAATCACAGTGATTTATAGTGACCCTTGAGAGGGGGACAAAGCTGGGCAGAGATGAACCTCTGAGCCTGACAAGCAAAAGCACCAGCCTTGATGGGAATAGCCAGGTGAGGAGCATATACCCTGTATGGTTTCTTCTGTTATTAATAGCTTTAGCATGGTGGCTTTTTCGAATTCTAGTTGCAGTAGTAGCATAGTGGGTGTGTTAGTTGCCCGTGGTCTTTTCCGGAGCTGGAATTACAGAAATATTGAGAATCTAATCTCATTTTCAAGTGCCGTACACCTGTCTCAGTGACTTTGTATTAGGTCATGCAGTTCAAACACGAGGCCAGGAGGTGGTGCTTGCAGATAAGAGCCGACTAAGGTGGCAGCAGCACGGTTTATGCTTTAATCATGGTTAAAGTGGGAATATTTGTCATGTTCCAGATATTAGAGAACATACTTTTAGTTTTTTTCTTATTCAATATGATATCAGAGGAAAGTCTCTGGAATACAACTTTTTTTTTTTTTGGAATCTCGCTCTGTTGGCAGGCTGGAGTAAAGTGGCACCATCTCGACTCACTGCAAGCTCCACCTCCCAGGTTCAACTGATTCTCCTGCCTCAGCCTCCCGAGTAGCTGGGATTATAGGTGCCGCCACCACGCCCGGCTAGTGTTTGTAGTTTTAACAGAGACGGGGTTTCACTATGTTGGCCAGGCTGGTCTTGAACTCCTGACCTCGTGATCCGCCCATCTCGGCCTCCCAAAGTGCTGGGATTACAGGCGTGAGCCACCGCGCCCGGCCAAATATAAGTTTTCTTATGTCGAAATGTGTTCCTTTTATACCCAGTTTGTAAAGATTTCTTTTTTTTTCATGAAAGAATGTTGAGTTTCATCAAATGCTTTTTCAGTATCAATTGAAAAAATATATATTTGGATTAAAGATCTAAATGTAAAACCTAAGACTATAAAATCTCTGGATAATAACCTAGGAAATACAATTCAGGACATTAGAACAGGTAAAGACTTTATGAGGAAAATGCTAGAAGCAGTTGCAACAAAATCAAAAAGTGGCAAATGGGACCTAAGTAAACTAAAGAGCTTCTGCATAGCAAGATATACTATCAACAGAGTAAACAAGCAGGCAACCCACAGATTGGGAAAAAATATTTGCAACCTCTACATCTGACAGAAGTCTAACGTTTAGAATCTAGATGGAACTTAAACAAACATACAAGAAAAAAATGACAAAGGACGTGAAAAGACACTTAAGAAAAAAAAGACCTTCATGTGGCCAACAAGCACAGAAAAACGTGCTGAATATCACTATCATTAGAGAAATACATATCAAAACCACAATGAGGTACCATCTCACACCAGTCAGAATGGCTAATCTTAAAAAAAAATAACAGATGCTGCTAAAGTTGCAGGAAAAAAGGGAACACTTATACACTTCTGGTGGAAATATTAATTAGTTCAAACATTGTAGAAAGCAGTGTGGTGATCCCTTAAATAACCTAAAACAGAACTTTCATTTGACCCAACAATCTCCCAACTGGACATATACCAAAAGGAATATAAACATGAAGGTTCATTGCAGCACTATTCACAATAGCATAGACATGAATTTACCTAAATTCCACTGGCAGAATGGATAGAGACAAATGTGGTACATATAACCATGGAACACTATGCAGCTAAGAAAAGAATGAAATTATCTCCTTTGTAGGAACATGATGGAACTGGAGCTCATTACTCTCAGCAAACTAAATCAGGAACAGAAAACTATATAATCTCACTTATTTGTGGGAGATAAATAATGAGAATTATTCTCTCAGGGTCTGACGCTTCCTTATTCAAAAAATCATTCTAAAATAAGTGTTCAACAAGTTGCTGATATGCCTTTAAATAGCCTATTTCATCTGGACCACTTATGTCACTCAATAAAGCAATGAGAACTATATTTAAAAGTGGAATTCTAGGATAATAAATATCTTAACAGTGAGACTATGAAGGATACAGATGGCTTTACTAATTCAATTGGTACATAACTGTGGGAGACACTATATTCCCATCAATAAGATATTCAGAATTCAGAGCTAAGTAATGTTTCCTACATTGTGTGTGTGACTTGGCACTAGTGGATTTGAGAGTGTGACAGGTGCACAGATCAAGTGGATCAAAATCAATCAATATGGAAATACGACAATCTATGGATATAAACTAAAACTTATGTAAATACTTTAATTCTATTTAATGGAGTATGAAAGAAAAGCCAAACTTATTCAAAACACAAATTACTTGGTAATTATTTTGGGGTGTATGAATTTATCAAGAAATTCACATTCCTTTTCTTATTTCAACCCCTGATTACTACTGTCAGTGGGAGGGAAAACTCAGAACCAATCATCACAGGGCAAATGTGCAAAGCAAGAGTCTTCCCATTGAAAGGGCTGGGAGCTGAGGAGTCTCAGTCAGGTGCTGGGGATTCTGTCTTGGAAGTGCCCGGCAGATCTCAGAACTGTCCATGGGGCCTGCTGGACCCTCGTGTGGGATAACTAGTGGCCACTTATTCAGAGTTACCAGTGAGCTCTGACTGTTCTAATGGGACCGGGATGGAGTCACGGTCCCTCCTCAATGTCAGAGAGAATAATGGTCCCAGAAACAATCCAGGTAATCCCTATGCCAATAAAATGTGGGTTCACTGTGAGGAGCAAATCCTGGGATTGGGCTTGTTCTTCAGTGGGAAGAGTGCTGCCCACTGAAAGCTTAGAAATGGGGCAGGGGATGAATTTCCTAAAGCAGGATTAGGGCTTGGTCTCTCAGTATCCCACTCTTGTATGGCCGATGTGGCATCTATGTCCTCTTTCTCGTCCTAGATGAGACTTTGAGCTTTAAAATACCCTGCCTCATGAATATGCAAAACATCCGAGCTCCTCTGATGTAAACATAAGTATGTCGGTGCCCTGAGAACATCACCCAACAACCACATCCATCATCTAAGGATGCCCCTGGGAGCACAGCTTATCACCATGGACTGGACCTGGAGGATCCTATTCTTGGTGGCAGCAGCTACAGGTAAGGGGTTTTCTAGTCCCATAGCTGAGGAGTGGACCTGGTTCAGTCAAAGAGAATTTTGTTCACTCCTGTGTCCTCTCCATAGGTGCCCAGTCCCAGGTCCAGCTGGTGCAGTCTGGGGCTGAGGTGAGGAAGCCTGGAGACTCAGTAAAGGTCTCCTGCAAGGCTTCTGGATACACCTTCACCAACCACAACATGGACTGGGTGCGACAGGCCCCTGGACAAGGGCTTGTGTGGATGGGAGGGATCAACACTAATACTGGTGGCACAAGCTGTGCACAGACTTTCCAGGGCAGAGTCACCATGACGAGGGACACGTCCACAAGCACAGCCTTCATGGAGCTGAGCTGCCTGAGATCTGAGGACACAGCCGTGTATTACTGTGCAAGAGACACAGTGTGAACACCGACATCCTGAGAGGGTCAGAAACTCCAGGGAGGAAGCAGCTGTGCTGGGCTGAAGAGAAGACAGGGGTTATTAGATTGAAGACTTTCTTAGAAAGAGAGGTCAAGTCATTGAAGAAAAAGAACAATAAAATTTGTATGCACTCCTAATTATTTGGGAAATTTTTCATACGACATTTATTTTGTAGGCAAAATTCAGGGAGTGGAGAATAAATCAAATTAATAAAACTGATATAAGAGTTCCTCTGAAGATATTAGTGTGAACAACAGTTTTTGAATTGGTGTTGTAAATATTTTAAGTGTGGCTGCTAGATCACATTTTAAGTCTACTTTTATCTTCATTATATGAAGTATCAAAATATTTTAACATTTTTTCATTGTGTGCCGTGATGATTTTAAGTTTATGTTAGAAATACATGAGAGATCATGTTCTTCCACGTCCTCATTGCCATTTGGCTTTATGAGAATTGTGGATTTTAACCATTCTAATAGATGAGTAGTGGTATCTCATTGTTGTTTAAATACACATGTCCCTGATTGAAAATTTATATTTAATTATTTTTAAATAATTTGGATGAAGTGTCTGTTCTGATATTTGGCTCATTTTGTTACATTGTTTTCTTTTGATCAGTTGTAAGTTTCCTTACACACTCATAATAAAAGTCATTTACCAAGGTAACAAAAAGTCGTTTAATAAATATATGATCTGCAAGTGTATTCTCCAAGTCTGTATTGTCTTTCTGCTCCTTTATCAATGTTTCTGGCAGAAAGATATTTATATAAATACATACGTGTGTGTGTGTGTAAACTTGTGGCAAATAATTTTCGTTTTCATAGATCATGTTTTGGCATTATATCTAAAACTCATTATGAAACTCACTAACAGAATTTTTTCCTTGTCTCTAATCTCAGGACACAATCACAGCATCAGTGTTTAAATTTCACCTACTTGGCAGGAGGATAATTAACTTAAGATACTTGAAATTCTTATGCATGGGAGGTGTATTTTTTCCAATTTTCTTTATTTAATAAAATATTAATATTAGTATTAGTTCATGGATGTTTACTTTATACTCTGGAAAATACACAGTGCTACATTATTCCTTGTATTTCTCAAATCTCCACTGCTTTTCTTTTTTTTATTTTTTTATTTTTTTTTTATTATACTTTAAGTTCTAGGGTACATGTGCATAACGTGCAGGTTTGTTACATATGTATACTTATGCCGTGTTGGTGTGCTGCACCCATCAACTCGTCAGCACCCATCAATTCATCATTTATGTCATGTATAACTCCCCAATGCAATCCCTCCC